>NC_140495.1:65125726-65425726 GCF_964271855.1 Acomys minous | reverse complement strand
AAACTCTCTTCTCCTTCATAGAGACCCGTCTTTGGCTGTCACTGGCCTGCCCCTCTCTCTCTCTCTCTCTCTCTCTCTCTCTCTCTCTCTCTCTCTCTCTCTCTCTCTCTCTCTCTCTCTCCTGGCATTTCCTCTTCAAGATTATATCCTTTTCTGGTTTTATTTTCACCAGACTTCCATGGTGGCAGGAAAGCAGACATGGCATGCAAAGCAGTGGGCTCTTAGATTCTGAGTCCATAACTCAATGCACTCTGAGATATGTACAGTGTCAGGTGTTGTACACATATTTTATCCTTAACACTAACCATCCCTGGAACATGGCAGGAACTGAACATTAGGCTTGGGAAATTGCTTCATGGGTAACATGCTTGTCATAGGAGTGTGAGGATCCTCAGCACCCATGTAAACACTGGGTGGCCAGCCCATGGGAGGCAGATATAGTGGATTCCCTAAGGCAAGCTGGCTAGCTAGAGCAACAAACTGGGGAGTTATGAACGCAAGTCAGAAATCCTACCTTGGTACATATGATAGGGAAGAATTGAGGAAAACAGCGATGTCGGCTTCTGGTTTACACACACACACACAACATACACACACATCCATATGCACACATACATGTGAATATGCATGCACAGAAGCACACACATAAATGTATAAACACACAAAATTTCCCATACATGTGAATACGTACTTATATCCACATATGTGTGTGTGTGTGTTCAAGGAAAAAATAAATAAGAAAGAAAATATTTGACAAAAATAATCTAACCGTAGTGTCACACGCCTGTGATCCTACCATCAGGGGGAGGGCAAGAGAGTGAAGAGTTCAAGCTCATGCTCATCTACAAAGCAAGTCAGGGAACAGCCTAGGCTACAAGAGACCTTGTCTCAAAAGGGAAAAAAAATAAGGGAAAGGAGGTGGGGGGGGGCGGAGAAAAGAAATTTTGGCTTCTGTCTTTTATTTTTCATACAATATATTTTGGTCATGTTTTTTCCCCCATCGACTTCTAGATTGTCTCTACCTCCCTACCCACCCAACTGCATACTTTCTCTCTCTAAAAAGAAATAAACCCAAAAAAGAATAAATAATGAAGTGAAATGAAAATCAAACAAGCAGAAAACCAGCAAGAAAAAAAAAACACAAAAACCATGGGGTTTGTTTCCCACTGGCTATGTACTCTTGGTGACAGGGCCTGCCCTGGAGTGTAGCACTCCCTCCATGAGAGAAAATTGATTTTGAATTCCTTTCCCACCAAGTATCAACTGAACATATCTTCAGAGAGGGTCCCAGTTTGCAAGAGAGAAGTGGACATAGGTCCCATGACTAACCAAAAATATAAACGATCTCTTTATAAACATGTTATTAAATAAAATTAAATATGTGAATAAACAAAGACATTGGATGATCTCATTAGCAGACACTTCACTGACTGTCTACAACCATTGTGAGTACATACACTTTGTGATAAGAAGAAACTGGAGGTAACAAGTGAGCCCTGAGCCGTGGGTGACTTAGAATGACTGATATTTCTTTCTCTCTTTTTTTTTTAATTAATTTTTCAGATTACATCTCAATTGTTAGCCCCTTGCTTGTCTCCTCCCATTCCTCCCTCTCTCCCTCTTTCACTCTATTCCCCTCCCCTAGGTCTGTGACAGAAGGGGACTTCCTCCCCCACCATATGGTCACAGCCTATCAAGTCTCATCTTGGTAACCTTCTTATTCTTTCTCTGAATGCTGCCAGTCCTCCCCACCAAGGGGAAGTGGTCAAATATGAGGGACCAGAGCTCATGTCAGAGGGAATGACTGATCTTTTAAAACCACAAAGAAGGAACAGCATGGCTAGATTACCTGATATCCCCAGATCACAGACTGCTAAATTGATTGTCATTATTTCCGCAGGCCTCAGCTTCTTCTTGCGTCTAGAAGACATATAAAGGACATACCCATTTCCAAATGTAGAGAGAATCCCTACAAAGAAAAATAAAATTTCCCATCATTAAAAGGAGGATTAGCATTCGCTTGCATATAAAACACTCCTCAATTTCAAAAATGGACACCACAGCTTTAGAGGGTAGTGAGAGGACACTAAATAAAAATCTAAATTAAGAAGATGAAATAAAAAGCATGAATTGTGAGTGACAGGCACGGGTTCAATTGCCTCGAGAGGGATAGGAGTCAGGAGTTACAGGACTGAACTTACCCAGACAGTGGAACTGCTAACTTCCAGGTTAGGCTCAGGAGGATGTGGGTATCCCAGTGATGAACTCTTATACCAGCCCCCAGGGCAGAGTTTCCCTCAGCCACTATTCTAAAGTAGTGGTTTTATAAGACTCCCTCTCTTGGATGAGTGGGGTCAACTCCTTTTCTGTCTATAAATCTTGAAGGTAAAGTCAACCAAGAGGGGTTACTTCAGTGCCACTGTGGGCTCACAGAGGAGCACCAGCATGCAGGAGAGGTGTGGTCAGAGGTGTGGCTGTTGTGACCCTGTTCAAAGAAGGGGTCATCTCCTGAACACAGGCCCCAGGACTTAGATTCCTGAGGCAGTATGGACCCTCAGTATGTGGAACATAGGACGACTTCAGCTACCACTGGACTAGGTGCCAAAAGTAAGTATGCAGCAACTAGTAACATGAGCACTCCCCCTCCCACCAAGGGGAGAGAAAGTGACCCTCAACCCACCAGACCTAAGAACAATGACATATACGTGTTCCCAAGTTTGAATCCTCTTTTATTAATGACAAGTTGGTTTGGGGTATTACAATGAAATTGTTCAAAAGTTTTTACAAACCCAGTTTAAAAAAAAAGATATATATATATAGACCCATTATCTACTGACTGTATTTAAGAAAAGAATACACCTACTTCCATAGCTTAACATGTAGAGTAGATTTCCTCAGGAATTCTTGCTTCATAGTGTAGCTGTGTATAAATGAGAATCTGGTACAGCTGCCTTCAGTAGTAAGGAATAAAGAGTATTATCAGGAGAGACCCAGAGTTTTCTATTTTAATTTCTACGTTACTTCCTTCACCACAATTCATTTGAGGGGGCAAGGAAAAAATGAGTGTATGTGTGTGTTTGTGTGTGTGTGTGTGTGTGTGTGTGTGTGTGTGTGTGTGTGTGTGATGGTATGAAACCACCAGGACCTGACTGCATTTTGCTCTTAGGAGACGCTGACTCTCTGGAGTCAAAGATGCTTTAATGGTCTGTGAAAGCCTCTTTAGCTTTCTTAACGCAAAAGGGGAGAAAGATGGAAGGGATTGTACAGTCCTAGAGCAAACTGGATAAAAGGCAACTCCTAATATGAAACCATCTAGCAAGGCATGCTGGGAAGGGAAAGTGCTAAAATGCACCTCCAAAATGGTAAAGCAAACTCCATCCATGTCATATCCAAAGAAGAGCAAAAACAGTTAAGTATTCATTCACACGCTGTCAATCTAGAATGTTCATCTAACAACATTTTGTCCACCAGCATCTCTTGAAGATATTTCTTACTTGCGTTACCTTAATTTTTTTTTACTAACCCCATTCCATAGGGTTTCACCCAGTGCCCAATCATGATTTTAAAAATAGTGAAGTCTGTTAAATGCCATGTTCCATTGTTTCCATAAGCAACTTTATCTCTAGATGAGCATTAAGAGAAATCAGAAATTTATTTTTAGAACTAAGGAAAACAAGATTAAGAAGATAGAGACTATGGGGTGGACTTTTTTTATCATCAAAATCCTGCATCTTTTACAAATAGAGAGGATGAAAAGCCTTCCTCTGTAGGCAGTTAGTAAAGCAGGTGTTAACATGGAGAGCGGAAGATGGGTCTCACGGTTATTTCTCCTGCATACCAAACTTGGGTTTCTATTTTCCTTCTTCAGTTTCCCCTAAACTCCATGGTATTTTTTTTTAATGGTTGCTTTGTCTGCTAGATTCTAAATAGGATCTAGACATGCGACAATTTGATATGTCTTCAAGCCCTAGACATGGGTCTAGAAAAAGTCCAAGCCCCTCCATTCTCATCCAAACCCGCCCTTCCTCCCTCATCCCAAATGATCATTCTGTGGCTCCAATTTGTCTCCCTACTTGACCTGATGCTCCTTTCACTTGGGGACTCCCTGTTCAACACCTAGTTTTTAAGCTCCACTCTGGGACTGAAGTCTGAGTTTTATTACCTTACACCCAACAGGCATGATGTGAGAATCTCTCTCTTTTCCCCACCCACACCGCTGAACTCTCTCGCTAAAATCCTTCAAGATAGAAAGGGAACAGGCTAATTTGCCTAAAGCCGTTTATTTTGTTAAAGATGCTAGTTTCAAATCATCTCTGGCGACTGACTGAAACAAGTTAAGTTCAATTTATGAAATGCTCCCTACTCTGCCTTTTCTTACCACTGAATTTTATAAACACACTGTGGCAGTTTCTATCCCAGCAGGGGGTTTTATTGCCTGCTCTATTCCCAGCCACTTAAGAGTAGCAAAGAGTGGGTACTTCATAGATTTGTGTTTGAAAGGACAAATTTAAATTAAACTAAAAGTAGGCAAATGCTCATGGTAAGTACAAGGGCCCTGGGAATCATCTTTGCAACAGAGCATGTGATTTGATCTTATAAATTCTTTCTGCCTCAAGCACTGACCATAGAGGGATCTTCGAGAATTTTCTAATGAGTTTTTCTAATTTCAAGAATTACATGAAATTCTTCACCAGCCATAAACAAATGAGAGAGGGGGAGGGAGAGAAAAGGGGAGGAGAGAGAGTGGAAGAAACAAAGAAAGGACAGAGAGAAAAAGAGATTGAGAAAGCTTGAACCAACATCTGAAATATTAAAGACACATAAACCTAAAGATGAGACCCACCTGTGCATCACTCACCCAAATTTAATATAGCAACTTTAAATTAAAGAAATGCTGTAAATGTTTATTCTAAAGATAGGGTACCACAGTGTAACCCTGGCTGGCCTATGTAGACCAGGTTGGTCTTAAACTCATAGAGATCTGCCTGCCTCTGCCTCCCAGATGCTGGGGTCAAAGACACGTACCACCATGCCCAGCCAAATTGTTATAAATCTCCATTGTTTGCATCAGTGAGCTCCAATAGAAATATTATATAAACCAGAATATGAGCTATGCATATTATTTTTTTCTGGGATCCACATTAAGCAACATAGAAGCACATAGACAAGTTAGCTTTAATAATTTAATATTTAATCTAATCCATAAATTATGTATACATCTATCCATAAACTCATAATCTGGAAATTATGGGATCAATAGGTGTTTTGTATTTCAAATTATTAATGAGATGGTTCCCAGTGCTAAGCCTCCAATGGGAGGCATACATTGCCACTACAATACACTCCTTTGACTGCTAAGAGTTTGTGTGTTTAAGAGCCATGTTGGCTGCTGGTTTGTACAGTACAGTCTGACATTAGGCAGATGCAACCCTGTATGAATTATACACAAAAATCTCTTTACCCTAGGCCGGATTTTCATTGATCCCCAGTATGATATCTGTGTTAGCAGTGTTGATATGGTATAACTTTTAAAGCAATGTCTACCATCGTTCTTGTATTGGCCAGAACTCCTCCAGTTGTCAGAAGAGGAAGCTGAAGCAGACGAGGTCTAAGGGTCATTCTTTTCAAAACAGAAATATATTCCTTATGGCTCTTATGATATTCAGACCGCAAACCCACTAGTCAAGGGACCAAATGGAAATACTCCTGAGATAAAGAATTTACTATGGAAGTTCTTTGGGTTATCAGTGGAATGTTTATCCCTAAGGACAGTTAACGGTCATTCTTGTGAAACATGCATTGACTACCGTAATGCTAACCCACCTTCCCCACCTCCACTAAAACGTATGTTAAGTATCAGAATCACTCGTGCAAAATCAGTACAGCCTGTGAATTCTCTCAATGCAGCCTCCGACACAGAAGCATTAAGGAAGCTTACCTATTATTGTTAGGTAAAAGCCAGCCACTAAATCCGCTTCCCAGGAAAGTTTGGAAGCAAAGGGGTCCTCGTCTGGAAGATAGTGTGGCAGGCGCTCGTCCTGGGGCGTGGCAGTATGGTTCAGGGCCATGCTGGTCTCACACCACCAGGGGGTCTGTAAAGCAAATCAGCAGAGATCTCAACAGATGAGGATAATAAATCCGTTTGAATCCGCTCACAAATGAGCCTCTTTCTGTAAAACAAAAAGCACACTCTGGGGCCCCATGGGCGATTTGTATCTGGGGGATGGGATGGGGGCGGGGGAAGTTCACCAGTTTGTCTTACATGACGTAAATACACCAACACGCAGTTGTTCAATTTGCAGTCCAGGCGAGCCTGCATTTTCTCCTCAGGCTTCCTCTGAGCCATTTCACACCTCCCCCAGTGAATAAGAGGCTGAAGACTAGTTTGTACTATCGCTTCTTAGCAAACTTTGTAAAGATCTGAAGTAAGAAAAGCCACTGTGTACAGCGTTCTGTGAGAGCCCAAGCTTCTCCATTCCCTCCCTACACGCTTGGTGAGCTGCTGAGTTTTGCTCAGGGTAGAAAGAGAGCATTTGGTGCAAAGTAACATGGACACGTCACTAAATGGAGCTAAAAGGCCAGGGATTGACAAGGTTGACCTAAAAGTTGAAGCTGTTCATAAATAGGGAAGGGGTGCGTCAGCCTTCATCCATAGCTGAGGAGCTACTGACAGTTGATGGCTACTAAATAAAGGAGAGTCAGTTTGTGTTATGGATGTGGCCTCTGGTAAGTTAACCATAGCCCTTCATCCATGGGGGGTGGGGGGAAGGGAAACAAATTAAACTCAGTGAGTTATTAAAAACAACAACAACATAAAATTGAGAGATGGGGATGATCTGGTAGTCTTGGAGGAGTGGGATTATATATATATCCTCAAAGAATAAATGTTAGAAATTTATATTAAAAAAATTAAGGGCTGAAGAGCTGGCTCAGTAATTAAGAGCACATAGTACTCTTATAGGGAAGCCAAGTTTGGTCCCCAGAACCCAGGTTGAGTGGCTCACAGTCACCTGTGTCTCCAGCTCTAGATCTGGTAACTCTGACCTTAGGCATTGGCTCTTAAAACACACACATGCAGAGAGAGAGAGAGAGACAGACAGACAGACAGACAGACAGACAGACAGACAGACAGAGACAGAGAGAAATAGAGACACAGAGAGAGACACAGAGAGAGACAGAGACAGAGACACCCATACAGACACACACGTACACACACACACTCACACAAAGACATACAGAGAAATACTCACACAGAGAGACACACACATGCATGTACACAAACACACACACATACATACATACATACACTCACACACTAAAAAATGAAATAAATCTTAGAAAAATGAGACTATTTAGAAAAATTGGGTGTTGATTAAGGCACACAAAGCTAGCCACAGGAAGGTTTAGAATTTCTTAAAGCCAAGAACAACTTACTCCCTTAGCCCTCCCTCAAGCCCAGGATAAAATTCTTAAGCAATAAGAAACTCAAAACACACAGATTATTTTGCTGTTTCTTTTGAATTTTGATTTTGAAAGGTTTAAAAAACAAGCAAACAAACAAACAAAAACTCTAAGTGACACTCTGCAAAAACCCAAGTCCATGCTGCCTGTCCCTGATAAGGAAGGAGCTGGTACTTCCAGAAAGTGACACACACTGTTGAGATAATGGCGTCCAGTGAGACAGAGGACCAACAGAGCCAACTAACCAGGACCCAGAGGGGATTTGTGGAGACCGAAGCATCAACCAGGGACCATGCGTGGACTGGACCTAGGCCCCTACACAGATAGAGCCGATGGGCAGCTACATATGGGTCTTCTAATAAGGGGAGGAGGGGCGTGGTCTCTGACATGGACTCTGTTGCCTGCTTTTTGATAACTTCCCACTAGCGGCGCTACCTCTTCAGGCCACAGGGGAAGAGGACACACTCAGTCCTGATATGATTTGATGAACTGGGGTGGGTGGTTGGGGGGACCTCCCCTTTTCTGAGGAATAGGGGAGGGAGGATGGGGGGAAAGGGAGGGAAAGTGGGACTGGGGCGGGGGGAGGGGCTTCTGACCAGGATGTAAAGTGAAGAAATTAATTAATTAACTTTTTTAAAAGGAGAAGAAATCTTACTCCTGAGGTTTCACTTTGAACCAGCTCTTTTCAACCTGAGCCAGTAGATGTCACTGTTCGGCGCTCTGAGACGTAAGAAGTACCAGGAATCAGCCTGCTAGAGGTAATTTCATTTCTGTACAAGATCAGATTTAATCCCTTTCTGACTGACAATTTAGAGCCCACACAGGGCTTTTTCGCTGAGAAGTGGCATGGGCAAGACGCTTCTGTCGTGTGAGGACCTACTCTGGTAGTTAATACCCTTTCCCGCTCTCCCAGATTAGCGACAGAGAGCTAGCTCTATGGGGAACTGGCTGCCAAGCCCACCCCATCTCCGTGCCGGTGCAAGCCAGAGGTTTTCTTTTAACCGGCAAGCTCCTGCTTCCCTGTATTCCGGTAAAATCTGTCATCACAAGCTCCCCAAACCCTCTGGCTCTCTGGTCTCTTAGATTCAGAAACCAAAAATGAAGGCTGAGCCAGGTGTGGCACTCCTCCTTAAATCTTAAACAGACCCTTAAATTCTGATCTCATCTTACATGTCCCTCATGCTCGTTCTCAATGAGATAATGAATTTCTTTTCTTTCTTTTTTTTTCCTTCCATTTTCCCCTATGTGTATAATTGCAGTGTTTGCACATGCATGTTTGCGTGCGCAAGAGCCCATATGTGAGATGTACATTTGGAAACCTGAGGTGGATGTTGGTAGTCATCCTTGGTCCTTCTTACACTGTCTTTATTGAGGTAGCCTTTGATCAACCCCAGAGCTTGCTGGGATTGCAAGCCTTGCCAGCCAGCGCCCTCTGGTGTCTTGTCTCTGCTTCCCAAGCCTTGAGTCACACCACGCCCACCTGGCATATTTTGGGTGTTTTCCTGAATAATCCAAACTCAGGTCCGCACATTTGCAGAGTACGTGATTTGGCTGCTGAGCCATCTCCTCATCCTCAACACAATGATTTTGCAAACAAACTGTACACATAGAGACAAGAAGTCCTATCTGATTTTTTTTTTTTTACACGCCGGGATACTTACTTTTCCCAAACTTACAGGTTTTTGATTATTCATATTAGCATATTTCTTAGAGCAATTAAATATACCCCACTACACCCACTGTCAATTCGGTGATTCTTTGACCACAAATAAAATAAGCTAAGGCTTTCCTCATAAAAGTTTACTATTCTAAAAAATCGTCCCCCCATTCCCAATCATACACAGAGGTTTTAAATAGCACTTGGATTCCTACAATAAATGTGGCAATATGAAAATGCCTTCTAGTCTCTGTGGATCCATATTAGAAATTAAGGAATAACTCAAGGCAGAACCAGGCATAAAGTGCTCATCGCTGAATGGAAAGGACTTGTAAAATGGTTTGGGGACAGATGGGGAAAAGCATATTTTATAAGGTCACTTCCAAGACAAAAGAAAAAAAAAACACAAGTCAGTGCAGAGGGAAGGGGTCTAATCTGTCTTCAAAAGTATATTGATTGATACAGATAATCTTCAAAAGTATAAAAACATTACACAATAATTTTTCTCCTGGCTCCCTAAATTTCTTGTAGTTTAATATAAGAAGTAAAAAAAATCCCAAGTAGTGTAGATAGCTGCACATGCGTGCATGTATGTGTCCTGTGTACAGAAAACTCTTCTGGTGATGCATTATTTTAAACCATGCAATTCAGTCTGTCAGCGCCTGTGAAAATGTAACATACGGAGTCTGTGAAGCTAAGGACAGAAACCTACCAATGGGAAATAGGCATGGCATAGGGTGCATCAGTTGTGGCATGGATAGAGAACTGTAAAAAGGAAGATGGAAGTCCAAATAAAGATGCCTAGGAACTAGAGAGAGCATGTCAAAGGAAGATAAACAGCAAAATTGAAAAACTCAAGTCTGGCGTGGCATTTGCTGAGTGGTTAAGCCGATCCAGAAGTCACATCACTGGTTTGCATGGGTCTTTATCAAGTGAGGCCCACGTTTCATAATATTATCTCAAAGAATCACACACACAGAGAGAGAGAGAGAGAGAGAGAGAGAGAGAGAGAGAGAGAGAGAGACAGAGACAGAGACAGAGACAGAGACAGAGACAGAGACAGAGACAGAGATAGAGACAGAGACAGAGACAGAGAGACAGAGAGACAGAGAGAATATCTGGTTCATCATTACATAAAATCCAAAAATTCAAGGCCAGCCTAGCAGGTCAAAAACCAAACGCCTATTCCATGTCCCCCAACCCCAGCGAGTCGACCACTATAGGTGATAACTGCACAGGAATTAGCTTATAGAAACCAGGGAGAAATGCAGCCCATCCTGACTTCTTTATTGCAGTCTGTCTCCTCTTTACTCCAGCATCAGGCTAGGCCTTCCCCCATTGCACCATCGTCGTGGTATCTAACCCTTCCCTTTAAAAAGCGAGCTGAGAAATCCTGTTGTGACAGCACCAGCAATGATATTACAGCCCAGAGGGAAAGATTAACTGCCAAGGAGAAGAGAGACATAGGAAAACAGAACACAGAAAAGCGTGCTTCCAGGACTAAAACTGGTTCTTATTTTGTACATATACATGCTTATACACATATATTTTGTGTATATATAAGCATATACACAGGAATATATATCATAGTTATTATGTGCAGCTTAATGGTAAGTTCTTTACATCTCATTTGGCAAGGAAGGTTCTTAATGATACCCATAATTCTCGCTAACTGCCACTTTTGATATATTAATTGTCTAAATTTTAAAAAATGTTAGTGGTTATATTAGTGAATCGTTCAAACCATCAATTTATCCATTCATATAAGTATTTACTACTCATGATGCTCAGGCCCCTACTGGGTCCGTGAGTTACTTTCCTTGCGGCTTTGCCCTTAATGTGATTCTTCGCAGGATCTGAAAACTGAAGGCTTTTCTTGTTGTTGTTTTGCTTTTGGTTTTCTACATGGAGCCTTCTGAGAGCCCTGGGGCATTTCACCAGCACACCGCTATTCTCTGAGCTTTCTCTGAAGCCAGCACTACCCTGGGTGGGTATCAATCAGAAACCCAGATCCCGTGTGACATGGAGAGGATTTCTTCCCTAGTAATTGGGTCTTTTCTTGTTCCTTGAGTGTCCTATAAACTCGGCAAGCTTCAGCCCGGCGCTCAGGAAGGCTTTTCCTCTGTGTGAGCAACTACGGATGCTTCAGCTACGGGGTAATGCCAATACTGTCCTCATTTACTGTTGATCACATCTGATTCTCTTAAAAAGCTGGGATTATTCTGACCTCTATAAAGATATAATATGCTCCTACTATACGATGAAAACAGCCAGACATCACAGCCACATATAGAGTAAAAATCAAAAATTAAAACAGTTTTGGAGCACAAATCCCCAAACCAGGGAAGCCTTTTATCTGTCACAGAGTGCTAATGAGATCTTTGACTTCTCTACAAGCAAAGTGCTCACAGCCCACAGCCAGGAGGAGAACTAGAAATTGCCTGAGGACCCCTGTCACACAGACATGCACACACACTCTTCCTGTTCTGTCTACATGGTCCAATATGGTGCTAGGCAATAAAACAAAAGAGTCGCATTTGCTCTCCACCCACTTAAGTGAAAATATGGGAAGGCACATGGAGCATAAGGAAGAGAGGCCACAAAGGTAGAAGAGAAGAGGAGAAAAAAGGGAAGAAAGACAAAATGTGGTGCCAACCAAGCAAGCAACAGAATAATCAATAAATTCAATATTTTCTAAGCTGTGTGAAAAATAGATCAGTTCAACTGTTGAAGGTAACGAGCTGTATGCCAATTTATTTCCAACCGTTTCAGCTTGAAGCGGAAAGAAAACTCATAGATAGAAAGATTTGCTTGTACTTCTTAGGTAGTCACTATTGCCATAAACTGCCATCTCCCCTGTCACTTAATCCACCTTCTCCTCTGAAATTCTGAGCGGCAAGTTTCAGATCGACTTAAGCCCACGTTATCACCAACCTACTCCTCCTAAACAAATTCCACAGGGTGCACATCTTACACAACAATTACTAGTGTAGTTGTCTGTCTTCGGTAACTTTCATTCACAGAGTAGGAGCTTTTGCCTGCAAGGCCAAGCGGTGCTGCCCATCCCCAGCACCGAGGATATTCCCCCATCTCTCTCTTGGAGGAGAGCTGTGCCTACATCCAAGGGCCCTTTCCAAGGAAGCAGGTATTAACCCAACCATCTGCACTAAAGAATGACTAGCTTCCACACAGGCAGCTGGAGACACCAGATATAGAGCCAGACCCTCTGGATTCCCACCAGCATCATCAGGGACCACAGGAGTGAGCATCCTCGCCAACAAAGCGCTCGTAGCGTCAGCCTCTCTGGAGTCATGTCATTTCCTCCACAGGCCACAAATCATTGGGAAAATAAATGTGAGGGGGAGAAAAGAACTTTGAAAAGGGGGCCCAAAAATCCCCTAACATACTCTCCAACTTCAGATATTCCAGCTCTGAGCTCCCAGGCCTGTGCAGATGATGAGCTATGATTTGTTGCCACAGAAGAACTACAAATAATGGTTGCTAATAGTAACAGTCAAAGTGAAACACCATCAGATTTGATGAGAATGCTCAAAGTGAAACAGGTATGGAATTTTCAACAATAAAACTTGTTCTTTCCTCAAAAATGTCATTCAGGGTTTTTTTAAAAAAAAAATACAAAGAGGAGCATACAAGCTAAACATATTTGCTTTGTCGATGGAGCAGAGTGTTTCAGGAAAAATCCGAAATGATCTGGAATGTTATTGTTCAGATGCCATTTGTAAGCATTACTTGAGAAACATGGGCTGAAACTCAACAGGAAAATAATAATAATAATAATAATAATAATAATAATAATAATAATAATAATAATAATAACTGCTTTGATTACACATTAGTATTCAGAATAAGGTCTCTGATCCATTTCTGCTGTGCTCCTAATCCTTAGAACCTCAAAGAAAAAGAGGAGGGAAGACGGGTACCCATGCATACCCCATCGAATCCAGCTCACGGTCTCTTTGTCTCTGAATCGTGCCTGGATGGCCTCGTCGCCCCCTCGTTGACCACTAGAACCCCAAGTCCGATTTCAGGCAGCAGATATTATTAGAGTGTGTCCTTTCTGAATTAGCTCAACCCTCTGTTAAAACTCACCGTGGGTTGAAGGGCCTGCCAAAACCAGAAGTTTCCGTCCTGGGCTTCCGGCCGGGTCTGCTCAGATTGTCACCTCTTTTTATTGGTTCTTTTCAAGGCAGCGCTCCACTCGCTTTGCACCTCCGCTGATGTTAAACATTATTGAATAAAAGGTACTTATTTTCTAGACGTCGCTGTTCTCCCCACCCCTTGACTGAAAGGACCAATCATATCCTTGGAGAAAACACACACACACACACACACACACACACACACACACACACACTCAAGTTATTGAATTATGAGGAGAGATGTAATTTTGGGAAGCTTAATTTACCAGTGATTAAAAAACAACAACAACAACGCCAGTTACTTGGCCTTCATATTGATCAAATAAGAGAGAGAGAGAGAGACCAATGCTGTCTGCCAACTGTACTTTAAAACACTATATACTTGCTCTTTGCTCTTCTGATGACAAAGCCTTTGCTTAATCTTTTAAATAGCTGAAGATTAAACCTTAAATTCTCTCCGAATGATTTGTCTTCATAAGCTATCTTTTCATCCGAGGCAGATTCTCCTCAATTACATAATAATATTGCCTGAGGAGGCTGCTAAAATAGGAAAAGAAAAGCTTATAGATAAATTTAAAAGAATAAAGGTTAAAACTTATCCAGGCCCGACTTACCCCCTTTAATGGTATGTTAGGATTAAAAATGAAGTCTTTCTCCTTTACAGAAGGCATCCATGGCTCTTCATGTCCCCAAGGAGACTTCCCTGTGAGTGGGGCACCGGGGCTTGGTTTACATCATTCCGTTTCATCTCCATAGCAATAATGTGATGAGGCAAGCTGTTGTCGTCGTCACTATTTTGTGGATAAGAACATGACAGTCACCAAGAAAACTTCCGGCCAGCTAAGGTTACAGTTGACTACATAGGTGCCCATTTTATCAGATCCAGAAAGTATATGCAGTTCATAATGGATCGAGTCATGTGGTTCCTAGCAGTCTCTCATGACAGGTTTGATAGTTAAATCAGTGGCTAAACCCTTAACAAGGTTATAGTTTGAATACGAAAGATTGCCCGCCCACAAGATCTTGAGTTTGAATGCCTGGTCCTCAGCTAGTGGCTCTGTTTGGGGAAATTCTGGGTCTTTAATGGAGGAAGTGGGATAGTAGGAGTCAAGCCTTGAGCATTAAAGCCAGCCCATTTTTCCAGTTCCAGCAAGGGCCACCTGGTTCCTATTTTGCAGAGATACAAGCAAGCTGAGCTCAGCGGCAAGCTCCTCCAAGCATACCTTCCAGTCCCTGCCACTGGCATGCCTTCCCACCACAGCCACAATAAAATGGAGCCCCCTAAGCCAGGAGGCAGAATAAATCCTTCCACCTTTAAGTTCCTTGCACCACATATTGTGTTCATTGGCTAGAAACATAATTAATACACGTCGTATTGGTTTAAATAAAAAAAAAGTTTTATGAAGAAAGGGAGTACTATTTTTTCGTTAGAGAAAAAAAAATGTTATGTGACAATGAACATAGTCATTTTGGAGAAGTCTCCTGAAAGATAAAAGTGACAATGTTCCTAGATATTCCTGCATATAAACCCAGATTTAAATATCCTAACAACCCACCAAAACTAGATTTATGCTTTTTACATGATAAGATCCCATTTTTAAAAAAAGATTGTCAAAATATTTTTAAACTGTCACAGTCACTATGGAAATCAGTGGGAGGATCCTCAAAAATTGGAAATGATTTCCCATCCACCCCATCTGTACTACGCCTGTCTATGTGCACAAAGGATCTGTGTCCTACGACAGAGACACTGGCTCATCCGTGTTCATTGTTGCTGTATTCACGATGACTAGGAGAAAGAATTAGCCTACATGTCCATCGGCAAATGAATGCCTAATGGGCACAGTTGTGCTTACGTGTACACAATGCCATACCCATCAAAAGGACACAAACATAACGTAGAAAGAAGAAAGCCCACGTGTTAATGACCTAAAATTTCATCCTGAGAAATTAAGATGGAAAACAAGCACCGGACTCTGAAGAAGTGAAATGCTATATGTAAAAAATATTAGTCAACAAACTAAAAACATAAAATCAATAAAGAAAAAAAATCAATGGAACTTCACATAGCCATTAAAATGTTCCCTGGGCAATGGATCGAAGAGGGAGCTCATTCGTGAGAGTGCTTGCCTGGCACACACAAAGGCCTGGGTTGGAACTCTAACACTACATAGGCCAGGCAGAATGTCACATACCTGTAATCCTAGCTTTGGAGAGGTAGAGTAAGGATGATCAGAAGTTCAAGGTCATCCTCAGCTACAGGGGGACTTGGAGGTCAGTCTGGGATCTGGGATGAGATCCTTGAAAACAGAAAAGTCTCCTGAATAGAGAAACAACCCATGGAACCAGGCATCCAACATAACTTGAAACCGAAAAACATTGCAGAACAATAAGAATATATCCATTTTTAATCCTGTAAGAAGATCAGTGGGTTAAATATTAAGTATTAGACTCACTTATTGGACTTGTTAAAAATATTTTTCTGATAACCACTGGGAATTTCAAGTCTAGTCATACATAATTAAAACCTCTCTAGTATCCCCAACGAGTACACATCCAAAGTTTAAACTATTTTAGCGCACAACTGTAATCTCAGCACTCAGGATGTAGAGACAGGCAGATCTCTGTGAGTTCAAAACCAGCCTGGTCTACAAAGCAAGTTCAGGGCAGCCTGTCTCAGAAAAAAAAATTTACTTATGTCATAGGAAATTTTTTTTTATTTCTTTTTCATATTGATATGAAGAAGAAGTTCTATTAAAACAAAGAATTCCTCAGAAATAAATGTTAAGCCAGTGGGAGAGTGAGAGTTAAGTGAACTCCCCACTTACAAATGTGCCCCCAACTACAACTACTATATGGCACCCATGACAGTCTGGTGACCTTTGGATAATAACTACAAATTCAATAAAATATAGAGCATAGGAAAACAGAGGCTAACTATATATTTTAGCAAGCATCAATAAAAACTCTACATTACTCTACAACAATGAGGATGGATCTCGCATTAGGCAACACAAAAATTAAACAGCATCCTGTGGATATATTTATTTCTCCTCCCTCAATGCAGTGGTGTTTTGTTTGTATTTTACCCAGGGTCTCTCTAGAGTGATAGTTTAAAAATAATATTGATGATGGCCATAATAACTAGCATTTAAGTGGGCACTAAATGCTGAATCAATTCTCATGCATGTATATGCATATGTACACATAATAGTGTATAGATTGTGTAGATACAAAGACTGCATTTGCCTAGACATGCTCTTTACCTTGTAAGTATAAGTTAAGAGACACCTTCATCCTCAAAACCTAAGTCCATTAGGATTATTATCAGACATTAACAGGCAAAATGTGCCAATTTCTATTACATTTTAATTTGGTAAAAGTTATCATCTACCCCTGGGGCTCAAAGTACATCGCAGTTGAATACACCTGAGGAGCATGCATAAGGCCTGGTACTCCACCTTTAACACTAAAAATATATTTTTAAAAAACATTTTACTCCTTGTTGGGCTCATATAATTCTACTACTGAATTGTTCATTGAAGACCTAGTAATAGGGTGGAATGGGAAAGCTGTTTGTGTGTTTCATCTACCAATTCTGACCCGTAATTTCTACAACCACACAGAGAAATTAAACAGCATTAGCCTCTCAGCCACAGATTTTTTTTTTTTAGCAAAATAACTTCCTGGAAAAATGAAGCAAGTGGATGCTGAAGACTCATAACTAGTTGAAGTGTTCGTCAATTCATATTTGTCAATCCTGGCATAAGACTCTGTGAAGGGTGCCAAGGACCAAATGTGTCTGGCAGTTTTCCATCGCAATAATCAGATGCCAGGAATTATTATTTTAGGAAGTGGGAGGTCTTATTTTGCTTTCTGGTTTCGGAGATTCCAATCCAAGATCAAGTTGACTCACTGCTCTAGATTTGGTGCCCAGCACCTACATCAGACACACACACACACACCACCACCACCACCACCGCCACATCCCACACACGACACACCACATACACAATCACCACACACACACACACACACACACACACACACACATACACACACACACATACCACATGCATAATAGTCACATATACACTAACACCACAACACATAGACACACACCACACATATATCATATACATCACACATACACACACACACACACACACACACACACACACACACACTTTAAATCATTTTTTTATATGTCTATTTTGAGACAGGGACTTTCTACATAGCCCTAGCTATCCTGGAGCTCACTATGTTAACCAGCCTGGCCTCGAATCCACAGAAACCCACTTTTCTCTGCTTCCCTCTAAGTGCTGGGAAAAGTAAGTCTTTTTTAAAAAGACTACAAAGTGGCAGTGTGGGTGGGAATGTTTCAAAGGGAATTTATATAAGCTCTTATCAAATTAGCTTTCTTGAGATGTTCAAGAAACAAGCCAGAAATACTTGCCTTCAGCAAAGAGTTGTTATAAAGGAGAAAAGTGAGCAAGGTGAAATAAGTGGTATTTTTGAGACACTGTTATATTAGTTCCAACTAAAATTTCAGCTGAGATGTCATTTGAGAACCCCTCAGGAAACATTTCAATGGGGAGAGGAAAATGGGATGATAGAATTCTTAAAATCTATCAGCCTTCAATTTATTTTAACAGCAAACAAAATGTTCCCAGCCCCCTTTTTGTCCAATGTGACAATTAACCAGATAAAAACCATGGGTATCAACAGCCATTTCATAATGATATCTGACTATGCTTTTTACTTCTGCGTTTTACATAAACTTCTTGTTTTTAATTAAATTCGGTTATGTGAACATTTCTTTTGGAAATTTTCATACATAAATACATTCATGTATTAGTCTATAGAAAGAAGTGGTTTTCAACCTTCTTGATGCTGTGACCCTTTAATACAGTTCTTCATGTGGTGGTGAAGCACAGCAATAAAGTTATTTTTGTTGCTACCCCATAACTGTAATTTTGCTACTATTGTGAATCATAATATAAATATCCATGTTTTCCAAAGGTCTTAGGAGACTCCCATGAAAGGGTCATTGAACCCCCTACAGGGGTTATGACTCACAGGTTGAGAAGCACTGATAGACAGAGTGCTTCCTCCCTCTATTTTCATCCTCTCTTTATTGCCCTCTCTCCTCTTCCTCCCTCTCCCACTGAAAGCTTCCTCTCCTTTCCCTCCTACTTCCCTGTGCATCTGCTGAATTGAATTTGGGTTGTCTTGGTCAGCAAGGATGGAGCGGCTCTTCACCGGAGCATAAGAAACTTCAGCTACACCAGAGAAGAAAAATGGCACAGCCCACCCTCAGTCACCACTAACCCTCATCCCACTTCATATGACCGTCCCCATCCATGCTGCAATGTTCAGACACAGGAATGTGCAGGTGCTATGTAAAGAAGCACAGCTGTAGTGAGTCCTTCCCTCTAACAGCCATGCCATGTCCAGAAGTCAACACTTCACAGCACTTCTCATCTTCTGGCTTACACTTTTTGTTTGTCTAGTTGGGTGGTGGTGGTTGTTGTTGTTGTTGTTGTTGTTGTTGTTGTTGTTGTTGTTGTTTGAGACAAGGTTTCTCTGTGATATCTTGGCTGTCCTGCACTTGCTTTGTAGACCAGGCTGGCCTTGAACTCACAGCGATACGCCTGCCTCTGTCTCCCAAGTGCTGGGATTAAAGGTGTGCATCACCATGCCTGGCAACTCTTACACTCTTTCAAGCCTTTATTGCATAAGTTCTCAAGACTTGGGATGGGGTAATATGGGATGCTCCCTTTAGGGCTTAACATTCAACAGTCACCTCCTCCAAGAATTTTGACCAGTTTTAAGTGTCTACATTAACTGTTCCCACTGTAGTAAGAAGATTCTCTGATGAAGACGCAACAGCACTAAACGATGGAAGTTTAGAAGGATCCTGTAGTGGTTTGAATAAAATGACCCCCATAAGTTCCTGTGTTTGAATGCTAAGTCACCAGAGAATAGAACTGTATGAAGGATTACAAAGATTAGGAGACATAACCTTGTTGGTGTAACTGTACCACTGGGAGTGAGCTTTGAAATTTCAAAAGTCCAAGCACCATCCAGTCTCTTCCTCTCCCTCTCCCTCACCCTCTCCCTCTCCTCCTGCCCACCCCTTTTCCTTTTCCTCTATCTCTGTCTTTCCCTCTTCTTCTCCCTCCCTCCCTTCCCTCCCTCCCTCCCACTTTTTTTGTCAAATAAAAGCATTTAAGTGCAGACTTTCTTAAAGTTTTGGAGATTGAATGTAAAAGAGTTGCCTTGGTCATAATGTCTCTTCACAACAATAACCAGTGGCTAAGATAAATCCTTTGTTACCAAATAACTATTTATCTCATAAAGTAAATTTATCTATGTTAGAATAAAAAATAAGATGGCATGCAGCAGATATGATGCGGGGAGATTTAT
Organism: Acomys minous; assembly: GCF_964271855.1. Classification (NCBI taxonomy): domain Eukaryota; kingdom Metazoa; phylum Chordata; class Mammalia; order Rodentia; family Muridae; genus Acomys; species Acomys minous. Next base: position 65,406,019 of record NC_140495.1, on the reverse strand, counting down.
TGCAGAAGCATAGGGGAGAAAAAGGAAGGGAGAAGGGTCACCCCAGGGAGACAGAGAAGCAGACAGACAAAGTGCAAGAGAGAGACTAAGCAGCAGCAGGTTTGTCCTTTTATCTTGGGACCCTGATATCTGAGGTTGGCAAGCAACCAAGAGGCAAACACTTATATGCCAATAATCTATCTAAGTTTAAAGGGAGTCTTCCTGATTTTTATCATTAAACTATGCTTCACACTAAAAACAAGGTCACTTTGGGCATTTGGTCACTATCATCTTTGGATATCAGTCCAGTCAAATAAGGCCACAGGTCTCCATGTTAACCCTTTTCATAGCTAACTGGTGCAATTTGCTCATTTTAAACTAAAATATCAATAAATTTGCTTAAAGGATGATAAACTTATTCATGCTACTGCCTTAGTTAAGGTTTTATTGCTGTGAATAGACTCTAGGGCAAGAGCAACTCTTGTAAAGAAAAACACGTAATTGGGGCTGGCTTACAGTTCAGAGGATTACTCCATTATCATCATGGCGGGAAGCATGGCAGCGTGCAGGCAGACATGGTGCTGGAGAAGGAGCTGAGAGTTCTGCATCTGAATCCACAGGCAGCAACAAGAGAGAGTGAGCCACTGGGCCTGGCTTGAGCTTCTGAAACTTCAACACCCACCATCTGTGATACACTTTCCAATAAGTCCACACCTATTCCAACATGGCGACACCTACACCAACAAGACCACACCTCCAATAATGCCACTTCCTATGATGCTATCAGAGCCATTTTCACTCAGACCACCACAGTTACATTTTCCTTATTTCTAGCTACCATTCTCAATTGCAAAGAAAACTTTACTCTCTGGTTTGCTGACCAACAACATTCCCAGTAACAGAAGATAATGCATAAACCCAACTAGAAGTGGATGAGTCAGCAATGGAACTGTTAGGAAGCCAGACAAGCATTAGTAGGCTTGGAGGCCATGGAGAAAGAACCACTTTTTCTTTTTCTTTCTTTCTTTTTTTAAGAGTCATTTATTTATTATGTATTTAGTGTTCTGCCTGCACGTATGCTTGCATGCCAGAAGAGGGCAGTTGTGAGCCACCTTGTGGTTGCTGGGAATTGAACTCAGCACCTCTGGAGAGCACCCAGTGCTCTTAACCTATGAGCCATCTCTCCAGCCCCAAGGACCTCTTTTTCATAGTCAGCTTTGAACTTTACCTTCTATTTCCCTAGTAACCCTACCTTGGTGCAACATGTTCAGAACTTCTGCTGAGCCACACCGCTTAAGCCTGTTCACTTTCATAACTCAGGGGAAAATGTACTCTTCCTCTTTCTCCTTTTCTTTTGGATCCTGGACAGAAACCTAACTAACACTTTGGGCTCTTCCATTCTTTCCCTGACACCTTTTTTTGTATTGTATATTTCTGTCTTCTTTACCAAAAATCAGGTGTTCAAAGGTATATGGATTTAGATCTATGTCTTCGATTCAATTCCATTGGTCAACCTGTCTGTTGTTAATGCCAATACTATGCCGTTTTGATTACTGTTGCTCTGTAGTACAGCTTGAAATCAGGGATAGTGATACCTCTGGAAGTTCTTTATTGTTCAGGATTGCTTTAGCATAAAATCCTAGGGTTTTGTTTTTCCATATGAAGGTGAGTATTGTTCTCTCAATGTCTGTACAGAATGGTGATGGCTATTAACAACACTCTGCTGTGCCTGCAGACAGGAGCCTAGCATAACTGTCCTCTGAGAGGTTCCACCTAGCAATGGATCCAAACTTACCGGGTCCCATGGGGGTGATGCAGGGGGCTTGCAGAAACTGAAGCACCAACCAAGGACCACCCATGGATTGGACCTAGGCCCTCTACACATATGTGGATCCCCTAGCAAGGAGAGCAGGGGCTGTCTATGAGCATGCTTTTCGATCACCTCACTCTGGGGGGACTTCCTTGCCAGGCCACTGAAGGAGAGGATGCACTCAGTCCTGATGGGCTCGATGTGCTGGGGTGGATTGGTCGGGAGCTCCCCTCTTCTGAGAGATGGCAGTGGGGAGAGGGCGAAGAAGGAGGGAGGTGAGACTGGGAGGAGAGGAAAAAGGGTGCTACAATTGGGGTGTAAAGTGAACAAATTAATTAATTAAAAATGGTGTTGGAATTTCGATGAGGATTGCATTTTGAATCTGTAGATTGCTTTTGGTAAGACGGCCATTTTTACTGTGTTAATTCTACTGATCCATGAACATGGGGAATCTTTTCATCTTCCATATCTTCTTCAATTTCTTTCTTCAAAGACTTGAAGTTCTTGTCCTTGCTAGGTTAGAATTACCTCACATCACTGTGGGTGTTCCCTGGTAGAATTTGGTAAGTTGTTTATGTATATACTATTATATCATCTGTGAATAGTGATACTTTGACTTCTTTTCTCCAATTTGTATCCCTTGATCTGTCTTATGGCTCTTGATAGAATTTCAAGTACTATATTAAGTAGCTACAGAGAGAGCAGACAGCCTTGCCTTGTTCTTGATTTTAGTGGAATTGCTTTGAGTTTTTCTCCATTTAACTTGATGTTGCCTACAGGCTTGCTGCAAATTTTCTTGCTGAGGCTTGCTGAGGTTTGTCATTTATAGCCCTGACTTTTATCCTGAAGGGGTGTTGGATTTTGCTAAAGGCTTTTCAGCATCTAATGGATGATGATGTGGATTTTTTTCTTTCAGTTTGTTTATGTGGTGATTACATTGACTGATTTTCATATGTTGAGCCATCAGTGTATCTCTGTGATAAAGCCTACTTGATCATGATGGATGATGTTTTTGATGTGTTCTTGGATTTGGTTATTGAATATTTTTGCATCTATTTTTATGAGGGAAATTGGTCTGTAATTCTCTTTCTTTGTTAAACCTTTGTGTGCTTTGGTTATCAGGGTGACTGTGACCTCATAAAGTAAATTTGGCAGTGTTCCTTCTGTTTTTATTTTATGGAATAATTTGACTAGTATTGGCATTAGTTCTTCTTTGAAAATCTGGTAGAATTCTGTGCTAAAACCATCTGGCCCTGGGCTTTTTTGGTTGGCAGATTTTTGATGCCTACTTCTACTTCCTTAGTGGTAATAGATATATTTAAATTGTTTATCTGATCTTGATTTAACTTTAATACATGGTGTCTATCAAGAAAAGTGTCCATTTCTTTTAGATTTTTTTAATTTTGTGGAGTATAGGTTTTTGGAAGTATGCCTAATGATTCTTTGGATTTCCTTGGTGTCTGTTGTTATGTTCCTCTTTTTGTTTCTGATTTTGTTTATTTGAATATTCTCTCTCCGTGTCTTTTGGTTAGTTTAGTTAAGGATTTCTCTATCTTGTTGATGTTCTCAAAGAATCAACTCTTTGTTTCATTGATTCTTTCTATTGCTCTCTTTATTTCTATTTTAATGATTTCAGCCTTGAGTTTGATTAGTTCCTGCCATTTATTCCTCTTGAATGTGTTTGCTGTTGCTTCTTTCAGGTGTGTTGTTAAGTTGCTAGTATGAGATTGCTCCAGTTTCTTTATGAAGGTACTTAGTACTATGCACTTTCCTCTTAGCACACCTTTCATTGCATCCCGTAAGTTTGGGTATGTTGTGCCATCATTTTTGTTGAATCTAGGAAGTCTTTAATTTCTTTCTTTCTTTCTGCCTTGACCCAGTGGCCATTCAGTAGAGAGTTGTTCACTTTCCATGAGTTTTTAGCCTTTCTGTTGATCCTGTTGTTGTTGAAACACAGCTTTAATATGCAGTGGTCTGATAGGATACAGGGAGTTATTTCAATTTTCTTTTATCTGTTGAGATTTGTCTTGTGACCCAATATATTGTCAGTTTTGAAGAAAGTTCCATGATATGCTATGAAGAGGGTCTTTTGTGTGTGTGTGTGTGTGTGTGTGTGTGTGTGTGTGTGTGTGTGTGTGTTAGGGTGAAATGTTCTACAGATATCTGTTAGATCCATTTGATTCATTACTTCTGTTATCTCCATTATTTCTCTGTTCAGTTTTTGTCATGATGACCTTCCCAATGGCAAGAATGGAGTGTTAAAGTGTCCCCCTATATATATGTGAGGTCCAATGTGTATTTTAAGCTTTAGTACTTTTTTTCACAAATGTGGATGTCCTTGCAGTTGGAGCATAGCTGTTAAGAATTGATATGTCGTCTTAGTGGATTTTTTTCCTTTGATGACTGTGAAGTGTCTTTCTCCATCTCTTTTGATTAATTTTGATTGGAAGTCAATTTTGTTAGATACTAGAATGGCTACTCCAGCTTGTTTCCTGGGTCCATTTGCTTGGAAGATCTTTTTCCAACCCTTTACTCTGAGGTAATGTCTATCTTTGACATCGAGTTGTCCTTGTATACAACAGAAGGATGGATCCTGTTTTCACATACTCTGTGTTAGCCTGTGTCTTTGTATTAGGAAATTTAGTTCATTGATATTGACAAATATTAATGACCGTTGATTGTTAATTCCTGTTATATTGTTGTTGATGGTGGTGGTGGTGGTCATGGTGGTGGTGGAGTATGTGTGTGTTTCCCTTCTTTTGTTTTTTGCTGTTGTAAAATTATATATTTCCTGTGTTTTAATGGTGTAGTTAACCTCATTAGGTTGGAGATATTCTTCTAATACCTTCTGTAGAGCTATATTTGTGGATAGGTATTGTTTAAATTTGACTTTGTCATGGAACATCTTGTTTTCTCCATCTATGGTAATTGAAAATTTTGCTGGGTATAGTAGTCTGGGATGATACCTGCAGTCTTTTAGAGACTGCAAAACATCTATCCAGACCATTCTGGCTTTTAGAGTCTCTATTGAGAAGTCAGGTGTAATTCTAATGAGTCTACATTTATATGTTACTTGGCCTTTTTCCTTGCAGCTTTTAATTTATTTCTTTGTTCTGTATGTTTAGTGTGTTATTGTGTGGTAAGGGGACTTTCTTTTATGAACCAATCTATTTGGCATTCTGTAGACTTCCTATACCTGTATAAGCATGTCCTACTTAAGGTTAGTAAATTTTTATCCTGCAATTTTGTTTAAAAAAATATTTTCTGGGCCTTTGCACTGGGATTTTCTCCTTCTTCTATTCCTATTATCCTTAGGTTTGGTCTTTGCATAGTGTCCCAGACTTCCTGGATGTTTTGTGTCAGGAATTTTTTAGATTTAACATTTTCTTTGACTGATGTATCAATTTCTTCTATCCTATCTTTTATGCCTGAGATTATCTCTTCCATCTCTTGTATCCTGTTGGTGATGCTTATATGTAGTTCTTGTTCACATACCTACATGTTCCAGCTCCAGGATGCTTCTTTATTGCATCTAGTTCTATTTTCAAGTCATTTGTTTGGTTGGTTGTTTTCTTGTTTGGTTGGTTGTTTGTTTAATTTGGATTCCTTGGAATTCTTTAAGAGGTTTGTCCATTTCTTCCCATTGTTTGTATTTCCCTGAATTTCTTTAAAGGATTTGTTCTTTTCTTCTCTAAGAACCTCTATAATCTTCATAAAGTTAGTTTTAATGTCATTTTCTCATGCTTCTGTTGTGTTGGAATATTCAGAGCTTGTTGTAGTAGGATAGCTGGGCTCTGATGGTGCCATACTGCCCTGTTATTGATTGATTGTGTTCTTGCACTGCCATCTAGGTATCTGGGTTTGGGATTTGGTCTAGGTGTTGGTTTCTGAGTTTGTCTTTGTTGGATAGGTATTTTGTTCCTTGGTTTCTGTTTCCTTTTTGATCTTCTGGTCTTTGTGGCAGTTATTTCTGGCAGCTAGTGGGTGACCTCTGGTCCACCAGGGAGTCTCTATCAGAGTTGGGGGCTGGACTTCCAGCAGCTAGTGTGTTCTTTGGTCCAGTAGGTGATCTCTGCTCTTCTGACAGTTGTGGCCTGCACCTGTTCGGAGCTGAGCACATCTGGCTAGGGGGTGGGTGTATGGCCTTGAGGTTGGAAGGAATGTCACTGGGGTGGTCTTTGAAATCTAAATCGAGAATATGGAAGGGTCCCAAGGGCAGGAGTGGCTCTTAAAGACTAGCTTGGCTGTCACCTGAGCAGCAGACATCCATGCAAATGGGCAGGAAAATAGCAGCAGGGAGGTGGGGGGTGGATGGTAGGCAGGAAAATGTGCCAGCATCTTGATTCTGGGGTCCTAACCGAAGATTTGGGAGGATTCAGAGGGCAGGTGGGGCTCTTACCAGTTCTGACTATCATGACCTGTACCTGAGCAGCCCACATTTGCTTTCTCAATCAGCAATCCACAAAGATGTGGTTGTCTCTCTTTCTCTGTTCATCTCCCTCCTGCTGGAAATTGCTGAGAATTATACTTTGTATGCCCTGCCATTTCACTCAAATTCATATGTGTGTGTGTGTGTGTGTGTGTGTGTGTGTGTGTGTGTGTATGTGTGTGTACTCATGCTTCCTTAAACCTGCTTCTATTTTGTTTTATGGATAAAGAACTCAAAAGGGAATCATGGTTTCTCTGGCAACAGAACTACCAATAACACAGAACACTGCAGGCTAGTAATGGATAGTTATAAATCGGTTAATATATGCATATAACTGGTGATCTAGCTCAGCAGGTGAAGGTGCCAATGCCAAATCTGATAGCCTCTCTTCAATCTTAAGAAGCCGCATGGTAGAAGGAGAAGACTGATTCTTTTAAGTTGCCCTCTGACCTCCGCTGGTGCACTGTGGCATATGCCCATATATTCACACGCAAACATGCTACACAACAGTAAATAAATATGTAGTAAAAGTATTTTAAAAGCATTTATAAAATGTATGGTATAATATATAATATTTGTACTATAGTGTGTAAATAAAATCTTTAAAGCTCTGTGGATGCTAGAGACCCAAATGAATATTCATAGAAGAAAGCACCTCAAAACGCCAATTCCAGGTGGTTATATTATGGGTGATTTTTCTTCCTGTTTTTGGTTGCTAAAACATCCAATATACGTCTATCAGTTTTTAAATCAAAGAAACATTTAAAGGGAAAGAATAACCCTATTATCTTACATTATCATACAGAGAAGTTTTTGGGAGAATAAAAGAGGAATCTCCTCAAAATTTTTTAGCCAACTCCCCGGTGTGAGAGGCACTACAGCCACCCAGCCATGATGACTGCTGTTAACTGCCTCAGATGTGCCATCCAGATGTTCTCATGGAAAACTGTGGATCACAGGCTGCCGTCTCGCTGTTTCTTGGCTACTGACATGCTTTTGTGCCTCTAGGCTTTAGCATACATACTTTCTTCTAGGTATTTTCTTCTAGAAATCATTCCAGCATCCTTGTATCCCCACATGACACTCAACATTCATTTCCACAGCCGCTCCCTACGTGGACTCTTTCCACTTGCCCATTCAATTGTAGATTTTTTTTATCTATCCGTTCTGCTCTGTTAGAACCCACTTAGCCTTTTTATTGTACATTTACCTTAGGCCTTACCCCATCTCAACACATACTTGATGCCTTGACCCCAGCAACGATTTTACCATAGAAACAAAGTTACTACAAAAGCATTTTGGAAATGTGATTTCTTCATTAGTTTTTAAGATGTCCTATTTTGTTAAGAGTTAAAGTATTTTCAGGAAAGAAGAGTGTTGAAGCTATTTAGAGCAAGTGTTATATCTTTGAGGGGGAAATGTTTCCCCCCAGTGGAGGTGTTGCAGCTTAGATGGGAAAGGCCTCCTGGCAGTTGGGGGCTAAGGAATACCATAGTCACACTGCATAACAAACCTCACACGGGATATTTCTTGAGAAAGACACAAAAGGGTGGCTGCCTCTGCTCAGGTGAGAAGCAACAAAGAACTGAGCAGAAGACAGGGTCAGGTTTTCCAGGGTGAAGATTTTCCAGGGTGGGGATTGGTAGAATTTCAAGTCCTGATCTTGGGGCAAGCTCGGGGATTGGTGGGATTTTAAGCTCGAAGTGAGGTGGGTTTTCAAGCCTGGAGATTGAGAGGTCTTCCACTTCAAGGACTGGTGGATTTTCAAAACCCGGCAGTGAGCTGAGATTCTTTACTTTACACTTAGAATAAAATGAACGGCCACCAAAATGAAGAGCGTTCTCAGTGAAGGCTGCGCAGCAAAAAGCAGATGCCTTTAAACCACGTTTGTACCCACACGCTGACTTCATCACATTTTATCCTGCAAATCGCCCCGATGTGTGTCCCACCCTGTCCGGTGCTTCTCCTTTGTCCTGATGTCCTGATTCTCTTGAGTGTATGCAATTCTCCATCTCTCCTCTCAGTCTGAGACAGATGATGGCTTCGTTTGTTCCAACATCCCTAGGTCACCTGAAAGCAGCCTCAGAGAGTTCCCCACCACGGGAGCTTTTGAAGGTCTCTTACCCTTTCTCCTAGGGAATTTTTCTTTTTCAGCATTTCTAAGCCTTTATGCATATTCTTGCATGCCTGTTTATAACAGACTGAATTCTGGGTAAATTGGGCTTGCAAGGAGAAAAATCTCCCTTCCTCAGAAGGGGCCAACCTACAAGAAGGTACAGGTGAGGGGAGGACAGGATGAAAAGAGAGATACAAGCTCCTGTGCCTGTGACTGCTCAGCCTCAGCGCCCACTTTCTGCCTGAATTATTCTCCTTTGGGTGCAGAAAACCCAAGGCAGCCACCAGAACTGAGGAAAATTAAGATGGCCCCATAGCAAGTTCAGCTCAGTACTGTTGAATGTTCGTGTGATGCAGCTCTTCCCACTGTCCTTACGTCACCCAAGCCTGCGGTGAGTTTAGCCCTCAGTGTAGTTCTTCTCACTTGAGAGGCCGACTCCCAAGCCCACCAGTTTTGTTGGGATTGTTCTCAGCGGCCTTCTATAAGCCCTGGGCCAAGCTCAAATTGAGAACATAAACAGAGAAAGCCCTGCCTAACCTCCGTCCCAAAGACAGCAAGGTGTGTTGAAGAAGCTGCAGAATCCACATATAAAAGAAAGCAGTTGTCAAAGAAGAGCCAGTTAACAGAGAAAGGCTGGAAAAGCTCAGCCTTAGGCCGCTAGAAAAGGTGAGGCTGGGTGCAGAGAGCCTGGCGTATCTGAAGGTGACCGATGGCCCTTGCGATACTAAAACACTTATCTCTGGCTGGAGACCCGAGATGCCAATGAGATGTGATGCATGAAGTTGTATGTAGAACTACACGCAAGAACATGCTTTTGAACCGACCCTATTGTAGCTGAAGAGTGGCAACTAACTCCTAGTTAGGTTACTATTGCTATGGTAAAATACCATGAGCAAAGCAACTCAAAACAGGTCAGCAACCTGGAGGCTGGAGCTGATGCAGAGGCCACTGAGGATGCTGCTTACTTGTGGCTCCCTGTGGTTTGCTCAGTCTGCTTCCTGATAGGACCCAGGACCCCCAGCCTGGGGTGACCCCACCAACAATGGGCCAGGGCCTCCCACATCAATCACTAAATGAGAAAATACCCTACAGGTTTGCCTAAAGTCCAATCTTATGGAGGAATGTTCTCAATTTACATTCCCTCTTCTCCAATGACTGTAGCTTGTGTCAAGTTGACATAGAACTAGTCAACATAGACACCAACTGCGCTGGTAACAGATGGCACTCACCATGGAGCTCTCCTAGATTTCTGTTGATACTCATTTAAAAAACAAAACAAATAAAAGACAGAGAACCTTATGGTCTAGTTCTGTTTAATGGTCATTGGTTGAGTTGCTGCCAGGCCTGGCTGAGCTGCAGGTGAGTTTTCATGAGTATTTACTGTTTACTCCAATGTAATAGTCTCTTGGACCAAAGAGAATGCTTGTCAAATCCCCAATAACCCAACATATTCCTAATAACAAGATGCTCCTCAGCCTAAACGGACATAAAGTAGACCAAGATTGCACAATTATTAAGTGTATTTGCTTTGGACAGACATGGTTTTGAAAATCATGGCCTCTTTTTTTTTTTCCACAAGTCAAACCAACTCCAACACAGCTAAGTTGCTTTCACCCATCCATGTGGGTGGGGTACACTTCTGGATTTAAGCAGATGCAGTAACTCAAAGCAAGAATGGTCACGACGTAACTAGCACACCACACACTGCATGCTCTGACTGCAGAATAAACATTTTTTACATGAACTTTGGGCATTTACAAAAACTTATTATATAATGATGCTTAAAGCAGTTTAAATATTACCCAAAATGCCTTCTAAACTACATTAGGTTATTTAGTGCATATTTATGATAATGAAAGAAATCAGAAGCAAAAGAAATGTCCATTGCTAATATAATACTCAAGCCTACAAAAATGTACCAGCTGTATGTATCTTTTTGTGTGTAATCATTGGATTAGGAACTACAAAAAAACCACAAATCTACATATGAGAAATAGTATTGGAGGAAAACATACCACCCAAGTAATTCATAATTGTACACATATAAAAAAAACAGTGTGTACTTGAAAAGTGATAAATTAATGGCTTTTTTTTTAATTAAAAATAGCCTTTAGGGGAAGAAAGAGAGCCTTAGAGAGTATTATAAATTTTTATTTATAGTCGTGTGTGTGTGTGTGTGTGTGTGTGTGTGTGTGTGTGTGTGTTCACTGCTTCCACCATATGTGTTCCAGTGATTAAACACAGGTCACCAGGCTTTACAGCAAGCACCTTTGGCCAGTGTAGCCATCTTGATGTCCTGCTTAGAGGGTGTTTTAGATGTTATTTTTAATTAAAGATTACTTTTAGTGTACCTCCTATTAAATTTAAAATATGAAGTTTTGTCCCAATAATATTTCTGGAATAACAAAAGTAAATAAGCCCTGTATTTTGAAGAGTATTATAGTATTAAAATTTCTGGATGGAGTTTTGAAAGATCTACTGATTTCAATGATCATTGAACATGTAGACACACACACACATGCACACACGTGCGCACACGCACACACACACATGCATGCACACACCAAAAAATAACTTCTTCCACTTAAATGCAATATTAGGACTTTTTGTAAAATATTCTTTAATGGAATGGCTATTACAACTAATAAACATATAAAGATTTTCTTATTTTCTGGATAATGAAAATAATTTTTCTTTGGTTTTCTGCCTGTTTCTATTTTTAAAATAAGATAAAATAGAAACTAATTTTAGAGGGGAGAGAGTGAGCTTCTCGGGTTGTTGCATTCAATACAGGAAGAAATAGGATGAGAAATAAGCTATTATAAACACTGACACTCAGTGTCACATTTGCACACTCGGTTCTTGTTTTGCAAAGACCAAGAATGTGTGAATATTGTCCACCTGTTGGCTGATTTAGAAATACTGTGCTCGCAACATCCCTAGTAGCCTTAACTTTTAATTGGATGCTAAAAAAAAAAATCGCTGGCAGTCATCAGAAAGTTCAATATTATAAGTAAAAAGGTAATAAGCAGGGAGCCTGCAGAAAGCTATATTTACTTAAAGAGAGAAGACTAAATTGGCTTACCAGGGAGAGGAGAGTGTTATCTTCCTTGGAGTACTAGGTTCCGAATAAATGTGTTTCAAGACAGAAACTGAGGGAGAAACCACATAACAGCTTTGTCTGTCTGTGTGTATATCTATCTGTCTGTCTTTCCATGTAGGCTTAGACTTTCCAAAACCTACTTTATTTAGGATTCTTAAACACTTCAACCTCACTTCTAACCCACTGACCAGAGAAGGGGAGAAAGAATGTTAATAGGAAGAAAGGGTTGTGGGTCTGTTCAGACATAGATCTGTGGGGCAGTTCCACTCTGCACGGTCAGGATGCCAGCAGTCCACTCCAATAGCAAACTCCAAAGAGCAACATGAATCCTTAGAGGTGGCACAATCCAGCAGACACGGCGAGGCTCCACAGAATCTGCGTGAATCAGAGGAAGCGGCCAGAATCAGCCGGAGTAGCACGAGAAATTTTCTGAAACGTTTCTCTCTGTGAAGATGAGCGAAGACCAGCAAAGCGCTGCATGGCGCCGTAGCAGTGCAAAAAGCATTGTCCCACTCCCTGTCCATGGGATTCCATTTATACTCCTTTGAAACATCACGCACCATCTCACATCTGTTCCCAGCAAAGCATCACATCTCCTCTCAGAAGACATCTTCCAGCAAATCATCATGGCACAACTGAGTCTTCAAAGAAACCAGAAACTTCCACTTCAGCCTGTCTGTCTGTCTGTCTGTCTGTCTGTCTATGTGTCTGTTTTTCTCTCCAAAGTGGAACCACTCTCCACAGCTTTAGGAAAGTCAAGAAAAAAATTCCTCGCTTTTACCCATTTAAGCTTACCATTTTTATAAATGTTTGCCATGGCCTTACTGTTGCTAAAAGGTATTTGTTACCTTTTTAAGATGTCCTGTATTTTGGAAGTCAGCATGATCACCTTCAAAACCAGATGCTTAAAGTGATATTAGATTGCCTAATATATCCATAACCCAACCTGTGAGGTCTATATCACCAAAACACAATCGGTGAGGTCAATCTCAGTGTAACACAAGCTGGGAGGTCTATCTCATCATAACACAACCTGGGAGGTCTCCCTACCTCAGCATGACACAACATGTGAGGTCTATCTCAGTGTAACACAACTGGTGAGGTCTATCTCAGTGTAACACTGCCTGAAGGGTCTACCTCATCACCGTCTTGCCCAGGTTCATGGAGAGGCTTCTTATGGAATGACAGTGCATGTTATGAGTTCATCTGCAGAAATGGCTGTCATTTTCATCTTGGTTTGACTCGTTTGCTTTCCATTCACAAAAGTGGGAGGCATGGCTGGAAGCTGTGAAGAGGGCTGGTCTGACTGACCACCCTCCTGACGCTGTCCCACTATCAGGTGCCACCCAGGGAATTATCAGTCACCCCCCAGGTAAACTTAGAGACGTAGAAATCACAGGGCAAAGCATGGAACCCTGCTATGCTGCTTGTAAGCACAACTAGAACAAACTAAATCAGCTGTCGATGACATAAGACAGGGAGAAAGAAGAGAAAATGGCCATTGCTGTTGACTTTCAGTTGGGAGATAGTTATTGGAAATGAGTGTTGCAGTAAAAAATGTGGAAAGGTCGTACGAGTGCCACATGCGTGCTCTGTGAACATCCTCAACTTGTGCCAGACCAGTAACAGTGTGGTGAGCAATAAAAGTACAGTGTCAGGATCCCTGTGTGATAAAAAAAAAAAAACCTAATTGGGAAATTCTGAGTCTTCTCTTTGCTGGAATCGTGTACTAAGTCACCCTAATAACTCTGTGCTCTGCAACTAAGACTTTTATGCATGTCTTTTCCGGGTGTTTCATGCAGAGTACAGAAGACATGCTTTTACAAAGCTTTGCTCCGTTCTTTTTAAAAAATCTTTTAAATTTATGGTTATGTGCAAATTGAGGGGGCTACACACACATGTGTGTATGCACATGCAGAGGCCACAGAGGCCATCGGATCCCCTGGAGCTGAAGTTACAGAAGGTTGTGAACCATCTGACATGAGTTAGTTGGAACTAAAGTTAGGTCCTCCATAGAAAAGCAACAGAAAATCTTAACTGTTGAGCCATCTCCAGGTTCTCAAGCCATTCTTTATGACCTCAAATGGGCTAAATTTTGAAGGAGCTCCATATCAGTTTGCTTTATGTTTTTTTTGTGATCAAACTAACCAAAACTAATATGGAGCTCATATATATATGAGTGTGTATGTGTGGTGTGTGTATGTGTATGTATGGCATGTGTATGTGTGTGTGTGTGTATGTTTATACACACATCTATGGAATCCAGCAGAAGGTGTTGGGGTGTTCGATCCCCTGGAGCTAAAGATACAGATGAGGTGCTGGGAACCGAACTATATTCTCTTTGACCTTAATGTTTGTTTAGAATCACCATGCATCCTGCCCAGTCTACCTTTTTTTTTTTTACCTTGGGGCTCATCAATCATAGGGCTACATGGAGAAAACTTCTAATCATCTTACTACAAAAACTTCAATATAATTTTAAAGTATAGCAATACCTAGTTAGTTGAAGGGAGTCCGTGTTTTGCCTATAATTTTCCTGTGTAAGTGAGGCTCTTTCACACCCTCACCATTCAAAGATCTTAATACTATTACATTGAAACTTTTGATTAATGTTTCATATACTTCTCCCTCACAAGCAAACACTTATCAAGCTTAACTTTGGGTCCATCAAATGTTAAACATATGACTTTTATGTACTTCTGGCTACCTACCTATAAGCTAGAAGCAAAAGTTTATGTATAACTAATGCATAAGGTGTTTGGGACAATCGAAGAAAATGATACCAACGAAGTGATTTTCAAAGCTGAAAAGGTTATAAGGTGTAGCGTCTGGATTGCACTGTTGGTGATGTGGGGCATCTGTCACTATGCGCCAGACACTGGGATAACTGATACCTAGTGAATTCGATAACTACTCATTGTTAACCGTCATTTTGTAGGTCACAGTGCCGCCATGCTTTTGGGAGTTCCTGTCCTTTTAGAGCATAGGATGTGGATATTTTTAAAGGAAGGCATAATAGATGTCAGGTGTGTGTGCTAAATATACAGGTCTAAATTGTACATGTATTTATGCATGTGTACATATGAAAACGCACACATGTGTACATCCTTTATTGTTATTGAGCAATGTTTAGAAATGCAATCATTCTCTCCTTTTTTAAATTTTGTCACAGTCTTTGAAATTTTCATTTATGTACACTTACAACGTATCTTAATCACATCTACTCCCCTCTCTTCTCACTCCCTACAGAACGGTTCCACCATGGCCTCCTCCCAATCTCATGTTTTAATTTAGTCATTCACTTTTAACCCACTGAGTAATTCTCTGCTTTTCAAAATAGGGTGTTTTGTTTGTTTGCTTGCTTGTTTGTCTGTTTGTTTGTTTTGAGACAGGGTTTCTCTGTGTAGCCTTGGCTGTCCTGGGCTCCTTTTGTAAACCAGGTTGGTCTTGAACTCACAGAAATCCACTTGACTCTTCCTCCCCAAGTGCTGGGATTACAGGAGTGTGCCAATGACCCTGGAAAATTTGTTTTTTGTATGTATGAGTGTCTTGCCTGCATGTGTGTATGTGCACTGCATGTGCATGAGTTTTTTTAAAAAAGGCACTGTGTCCTCTGGTGCCACCTGGAGGTACAGGTGGTTGCTGGCCACCATAGGGGTGCTAGAACTGAACTCGGGTCCTTTGCAACAGCAATAAGAGTTCCTAGCTACTAAGCCACCTCTGGAGTCTCTATTCTCCTCCCTTTTATTTTTTTTATTTAATTAATTTATTCAGATTACAACTCAATTGGTTTTTTTTTTCTTTTTTTTTTTAGTTTTCTTTTTTTTTCTTTTTCTCCTTTATTAATTTATTCTTGTTACATCTCAATGGTTATCCTATCCCTTGTATCCTCCCATTCTTCCCTCCCTCCCATTTTCCCCTTATTCCCCTCCCCTATGACTGTTCCTGAGGGGGATTACCTCCCCCTGTATATGTTCATAGGGTATCAAGTCTCTCCTTGGTAACCTGCTGTCCTTCCTCTAAGTGCCACCAGGTCTCCCCCTCCAGGGGACATGGTCAAAGGTGAGGCACCAGAGCATGTGAGAAAGTCATATCCCACTCTCCACTCTACTGTGGAGAGTGTTCTGTCCATTGGCTAGATCTGGGTAGGGGTTTAAGGTTTACCGCCTGTATTGTCCTTGGCTGGTGCCTTAGTTTGAGCGGGACCCCTGAGCCCAAATCTGCCTATCATAATGTTCTACTTGTAGGCTTCTAGGACCCTCTGGATCCTTCTACTTTGCCATTCTCCCATGCTTCTCTCATCTAGGTCAGAAAAATGGGAATAGGGCTTCCTCAAGACCCAGCTATTCCACTCCTTGCAATATACCCAGAAGATGCTCCAGCACACAACAAGAAAATTTGCTCAACCATGTTCATAGCAGCCTTATTCATAATAGCCAGAACATGGAAACAGTCTAAGTGTCCATCAGTAGAAGAATGGATAAAGAAACTGTGGTACATATACACTATGGAATACTATTCAGCTATTAAAAACAAGGAATTCCCGAAATTTGTGGATAAATGGATTGAGCTAGAAATGATCATAATGAGTGAGTTAACCCAGAAGCAGAAAGACTCAAATGGTATATACTCACTTATATCTGCATGTTAGCCCAAGGGGCATGTCCCACGAAAGCCTTCACTTACCAGGAAACTGAGACAGAGGGGAGGACATTCTAGTGGGACTCTAGATGAGAGAATCATGGGAGAATGGCAAAGTACAACTCAATTGTTATCTCATCACTTATTTCTCTTCCCTTTTAAAGAACCAGTACATTATTATAAGCATCGTCATAAAGCTTAAAATAGCCTCTTTTTTGTTTTTGTTTATCTGTTTGTTTGGGGAATTTTTTTTGCATCTCCATGTCACGGAAAATAGTCTAAATTTGTGGCATTTCTTCTCCCTCTCGTCAGTCATTTCAGTCCTGTGGCACTTACCATTTCTCTGATACACAGACGAGAGACATAGGACTCAGTTCTGAGAAGAGAAGCTATGAGAAAAACAAAGCAGCTCTTGTCTTGGGGGCAGTTTTATTTACAAGCTGTGACTCACTTTGATTCAGGTAAGTTAGGGTTTAAATTAGACAGTCTCTCTGGGGCAGGTTATACTGATCCAAAAATGGAGCAGAGTGAAGAGAGGCGTGACGGCCACGTACAGTGATTCATCTTTGGCCACAATTAGACTTTCTCCATCACCTGCCAAGTGTCAACAGTCCTGGGTGTGGATCCGCATGGGCCCTTGTTACAGGCTTCGGTTGACTTCTGGTAATCTTGCTCAGTTACTGAACATTATCGATCCTGTTTCCACACATCTCAGTGCAATCGGCTTCTGCTCAAGCGTCCCCATGGACACCAGAGACCAACTTGACCTGTTAAATAAGCAGAGTTGATTCCTGTTAATATTTTTCTCTCTGTGAGGTTGAAGTTAGACACCGCCAACTGAGGCAACTTTCAATTTGTTCTTAAAATAGGACAAATGAATCTAGCTGACCTACGCCTATGGCTCCATACCCTTGGCAATCAATCAGTAATATAATTGATATCAAAAGGGACTGCAGGGCAGAGAAAGACTGACATACAAGAGAAAAACTAGGTCAAAGGGCTCTTGAATAATTGAATTTAAATCCTTCAACCATCCCTTGTTAGGTACTTGCAAGTGCCAACGAATATAGAAACACAAAGCACGAGTATTCGGTCCCCCATATATTCCTAAAATAAATGCATTTTTTAAACATCTGTCATTGTGGAACATTAGTGGCCGCGCTAGTAGTGTGTCCATAATCTTCATTAAATAGTACATTTTAAGATTCAAAATGCTTACAGGAAAATAATACAAAGAAATAAATCAGTCTCTATGTTCTTGTTTATGTTATAGAAGTTGAATTGTAGATCGACGGAGGGTAACTTTCAAGACTCTCCAACATTCAGCCCTTGTCCCTTGGGATGCCGCTGTAGACATATTAAATGCTTGACACTATTTCCCAGCTGAGCCGGCTTCCAGGGCACAATCTGCAGCCAGAGCTCAGCATGTAGTAGGAACCCAAGGAGCTCCAGAGTGTGCTGTCCTGGGTGCCTTCGAGATTTCTTATGACAATAATATAAACTCTTGTTCTCTTTTTTGCAAGGTATCCCCAGGTAAACATTCTCCCTCTGAGGCAATGTAACACTATTATTACCTAAATGTCATGCTTCCATGTCCTAGGAACAAGATGCTGCCATCAGACGTCATTGTTATAAGGAGAAGCAAAATCGGCACCGTGTCTACATCTACAAAAGCCTCCAAAAACATCAGTAAAAGAAATTGAATGCAAGAAACACCATTAGGGTTATGCTTCGCATTCCCAGAGTGGTGAGAAAGCTCTTGCATAATTATATATAAACACACCTTCCCTTGACAAGAACACTCCATTCCCCGCCCTCAGATTCCAGAACTGCTGATTCAGAACACACATCTCACCTCAAAAGGAAATAAAAGGTAGTTTATTCTGAACCAAAACATCAGTGACTATGGCCCAGGAATACAGATTCAGGTTGGCCCAAATGACAGGTTTCCACAGGTCCATGAATTCTTAAGTCTCCTTTCTAATCCTCACACCCTTGCTGTTTACACCACACTAGCTAACATCCCGTAGTAAATCCTTTGTATGTCCTCTCATGTTCTGATCCCTCTTGCTTTAAAAACCCACAGACTCCATTAAATCCAATTCATCACATCCACCTTCAATCTCTATGAATAATTATGTGCCACAAAGGGAAGTAGCCCCTTTATGTTGCCCAGCAGTCCAGAAGCACTCCAGTCTCCAAAGGGAGCATTTCAAATCTCACCTGGTTGAACAAATCTGTCATCTCAGTTACTTAAAAGACAGAAGCAAAACTGTTCCAAGGGCAAGGCCATCCTGGGCAACCTAGGAAGAATGTGTCTCAAAATAAAAGGTGACTGACTGGACGTACCTCAGTGGTAGTTACTTAGCATAACTTGTTTGAGCTCTAATAACCAACAACCCCCTCCTCCTCAGAAACGACAGCTCTCCACCTTAATTATCTTCTCTGATTCTGGTGGGTTTTTGTTCTTTTTCTTTAAGACAACAGAAGCTACCAAGAGCCAACTTCCAGACACTGTCCACCCAGCAGCCCCAATCACCAGTGACTCTGGCTTACTACCTTTTTCCATACCTGATAAAAAAAGTCTGACGTCAGATGTTTGCTGGGTGCCAGCTCACAGCTTTGAGCAGGTCATGATTCTTACTAATATTTCCCAACTGCAAGGCCCTTGAAGAACTTGAAAAGAACACTTGATAACCAGGTGGTGGAGACAAAATATTTTACTCGTATTCACTGGAGATGGCAAGTCAAAAGAAAAAGGAAGGGAAGATCTGTGCAGCATTTACAACTAATTGCAGGCCACAACTTGAATCACAGCTCTATAACCAACTGCCTTAATGATTTACACAAGTGACTACAGAGCCGAGTGTTGCCTCCTATAAGTGAAACTATTCATCATATATGGTCTTGAGGCCTGGATGTCATGTAAAACATATCTCGGATGTATTCTCTTTATGTTTGTTTGTTTGTTTGTTTTTCCCCTTTCAGGTTTGTTAATTTTACATGGGTAAAAGGAACAAAACAGGGCTGGGAAGGTGGCTTATTGTATAAAGGCGCTTGCTGCCAAGCCTGATGACCCAACAACCAGAGACCCTTCGCCTTGGCCCACAGAGTTGAAGGAGATAAAAACAAAGACTCCCATAAATTGTCATCTGACCCCCACATGCGCTTCATGGCACATGCATGACCCTTGAGACATCTCTGCGCAAGTGCATACATACACACACACATAATAAATAAATATAAAAATATGAAGGAAATAGATTATAATCTCAAAACTACTCTGTGGGAGGCAGAGAAATACCAACCTCCTCATCACCCCTATAATTTCCATGTCTTATTCCCAGAAATTGTGACTGACTACATTTCTTTCCTGGAAGGGAAGGCTGTTTTATCAGATGCAATTAACGATTCTGATGGGGAGCAACTGTTCTGCATGTTCCAGGTTGGCCTTGTGAAATCACAAGGATCCTTAATGGAGAAAGAGGGGTCATAAAAAATGAAACACTGGAAGTTTTATCTACAGAGTCACTATGACTGAGTGTGGGACAAACTCAACCCATGCTGGGCCTTGCAGATGGTGGTCCAGTGACAATGACATTGGGTGAACTCTATAAACCCGAAAAAGAAGAAAATGAGTTCTCCCCTATAACCTCTTAATGGAGGATCAGGTCTATTGACTCCTTGATCTATCCAATGAGACCCAGATAAGAACCTCTAGGTTTTTAAAATAGTAAAATTATAGTGTTCTAACCTACTTAATTGATGGCAATCTAACACTCAGAAAGGAACTAAGATACATGCCTTCTACCCATTGCCACAGGCCTTACAACCACCTCACCTGTTCCTGTCCTATCCAGAGAGCTACTTTCATGAATTGTTGAAGGTGAGTCTTGTGCACTGAATTTTCAGAAACTGTCTCCAGTGCCCAGAGATCTGATTACCACCCTGCCATGGGCATTGTTATGAATGTTGAACCATCTCCTGTACCCATGTGATGTAATGAATGTTCCCCAATTATCCCTGATTGGCTAACACAGATGCTGAACCCTGTGACTGAGCAGAAGAAAGGTAGGCAGAGTTTAGGTTCCGAGGCTTGGGGTCAAGAGACCACAAGGACAGGAAGGGAGGCAGAAGGATGATGGCAGGAGGAGAGGAGGCCAGAGAGAAAGGAATTGCCATGGAGCAAGATGGACAATGAGCATGTGGCCATGAGGACAGGATGATGGAGCCGAAGCCACCTGGGAGTCATCAGATTGGCAAGTGATTGGCTTATATGTGGGTTGTAAGGATAGTAGGTTAGAGCAGCTCAGAATGTTCCTAGCATAGTGCCTACAGCTTAAAAATAAATCATAGTCTCTCTGAGTTTATTATTTTGGAAGTCATCAGGATTAAAGAAAACTGCTGCTCTATATTAATTAGTATTTTACAATGAGTGTATGCTTAAATAAATGCATATATATTTATTTCCCTTTCTCTCTTTTCACTTTCTTTACTCTTGTCTGTCCTTAGAAATCTTCTTAAATTTTGAGGTAGTTTTTGAGATTATACTTTTATTAATACTTTGATAATACAAAATTTAATTGAAATTCTTCACAGAAACTGAAAAAAAAAAACCTCTGACCAGGCCAGACCACTAGAAGACTATTTAGAGATCACCACCTATCCCCAGGTAGCTTTTGCTCTTTGGCCTAATGAAAACCATTCTATGGAAATCATCAATTCTCTTTCTCTAGTCCGCACTACCAGAACTAAGGATGTAGATAAAACACACCTCAGCATGTCCATGACCCAGACTTCAATCCTCAGCAATGGAAAAGAAAACAGGAAGGGAGGGAGGGGAGGAGGAAGAGGGAGGGAGAGAGAGAGGAGAGAGAGAGAGAGAGAGAGAGAGAGAGAGAGAGAGAGAGAGAGAGAGAGAAGAGAAAGTGCTCCAATTACCAACTTACTTGCTGTGCAAAGCCAACACCTCCACACAAACAAGGATGGGAAAAGATAACATTGCTGAAACTTGTAGCATGTGTCA
The DNA here is from genome assembly GCF_964271855.1 of Acomys minous. NCBI lineage: Eukaryota > Metazoa > Chordata > Mammalia > Rodentia > Muridae > Acomys > Acomys minous. The sequence continues at coordinate 65,384,915 of NC_140495.1, read as the reverse complement.
CACACAGGGGCAAGCATTTTCTTATTCAACACCTTCTTCACTCTCTACAGCACAACAAAGCATCTGAATGTTCATTTTATATAATGAAATAGTAGACACAAATAGACCAATAGCTTTCTCAAGACACCCATAGAGGCTTGACATGCTTGTCTATGTGTCTCCAGCCCTCACTTCTTTTCTGTTGGCTTATGCTGTTTAACTGACACATACCGCCCCCCAAATTCACAGGTCCAGAAGCTTAGGGGTTCAGTTCATTCCTTGATTTCCATACCCCACTTGCGCCACTCTCTTAGGACACCTTTCTATATAGAGTGGAGTGATACCATTCTATACACTCCTGATTGCTGGGTTTCAATGTTCTTTATTTTTTTATCAGCTACAATCTGTTCTTTGACAGCTCATCATACCCTGTAGAGAGAGCTCATAAAACTTAACAGGCCCTTCCCCAAGGAAGCTGTGGGTCGTAGCAGGGTATAAGCATCACACCCCTTATTGCTAATTCAGGGGAGCTATCCATTTGGTCTAGGGCCCTAAGTCTGTAGAAGCCACCCCCTGGGGAGTGGGGAACTATCTCTTGAAGAGTTGGATGGAAAACCAAACACTGAGTAAAATCTGTCCACTATATCTCATATTTGTGTTGCAAGTCTTCAGCCACACCCCCTCAAGAAAATAAAATAAAATATAGGCATGGGAAATGATGACACATCACATGGCCACAATAGATAGGTTAAAATGGATTTGGTTTTTAAAAGTTGGAATGGGTTGGAATGGAGCCACATCCACTCCACCATTGACTTATGCACAAATATGACAACTGCCAGGAGGGAGAAACTCTTGGGAGGAAAGCTGCAAGTTGGGTTGATCAGGGATGAGATATTTCTGCCTGAAGCTCATTCCTAGATGCTAGAGTCAGAGCAAGAAATTTATTTGAAGGCTTGTGTAACACACTCAGGACAAACATCCTCTCCAGTCCATGCCATTGACTCCTCCACACTCTCTGCTTGGTTGTGCATCAGTCAGGGTTCTCTAGAAAACACAGAAATTATAGAATGAAGGTCCAAGAATCCACTAGTTGTTCAGTCCATGTGGCTCTGATGCCAGTGAAGGAGTGGACTTGCTAGTGAGGCAAGAGCAAGCAGGCAAAGAGACCAAGCTTCCCACTTGTGTGTCTTTAGGCTGCCTGTAGGAAGACCCTGCTATTAAGATAGAAATCCGTCAAGTCTGTGTCTGCACAGCTCTCTGAACTTGGTGTAAAATGAAGGACTCCCTTTCTCAGCAGGGACTCCTCTTCTCTGCTGGACCTTATCTGGGCAGTATCTCTAGGCACAGATGCCTGACCCTGCTTGGAGGCTGACCCTGCGCAGAGCCTTCTACAAGTGCTGTGTGACTTAGCATGCCCACTCCTTCCCCTTACTCATATAATTAAGTACTATGTTATGACCAATGAGTCCTTCCATCCTGTAACCCTAAGAACCATTATCTACCTCACGCCCAGAACAATAAAATGATCTCTGTGAGTCTGACTCCCAGAAGTCTTGTCTACTGTACTCATGGCCAGCGACTTGGTGTTGGGGGGGTGCTGGGGGGGGCAGTATCCATAGCTGCCTGCAAGTAAGGTGCATTTCCCCACCTCAAAAAGACTTCAGATTAAAAGTTGGCCTTCCCACTGCAAATGATTCAGTGTTTAAAAAGTCCCTCACAGTCATTTGGGTTTAGTTAATTCCAGATGCAGTAAAGTTGACAACCAAGAATAGTCATCACAGTTACATATAATCAACCATTTTTCTTTAAAACACAAATTAGTCCCGTACTTGTCATTATCTGTCCTATGACATATAAAACCAAGAGGAAGTGTTACCAGGAAAATTTGGGGTTCCCTCTCATAATTTCTTGGCCTAGCTAATAAAAGAATTTTGAAAAGGACTTGGAAGAAAGCTTGAGGACACTTTTATTAGAGGAAAGGGGGGAAAAAACAACAGGGTAGGAAACCTGAAATTTCCAGTGTCATATCCAAAAGAAACTCATGACAAGTGGCTAATTGTGGTGCCTATTAGAAGACCAAAATGTCTGCCGGCCTCCAGGGTCACTGAGTTCTTGTATCTTCTCAGCTCTTCTCACTCCTCCCCACACCCTAAACTTCTCCAGTTCATGGGCTTTCCTTCTGCTAGTTTCTCATTCCTGCAGTTTTGGCCATGGCCTCCTCTCTCATGCCCACCACCAGCTCCTCTCATGGTCTGGTTCACCCTGCTGAGGACTCTTCCAGAAGACTATGGCTGTCCTCTCCCTTATTTCTACAATCAAAACCTTCTCCCCAACCACGCCTTGGAGTGGCCACGGCCTCGCTTTGTATACCCAGCACCTACTGAGGGAAAGAACATGGAGAAAAGAAAGAAATCTGGTGTCAGGGTCAGGGCAGCCTCAGCAATGGATGTCAGCAAGCAGCTTATGGTAAACAGGGGCGGGGGGGGGGGGGGGGGGTGGGGGAGATGGGGGAGGAGGCAAGGTTTAGAGAAAGATTGAAGAAGATGAGAGTTGTCACAAATACAACTTAGACTTTTGACCAGTATCAGAAAGAAAAAAACGAGATAGAAAAGAAAAAAAGAAAGAAAGCTTAAGCTTTTCTGAGTTTGAAAGATACGTGAGCAAGCTGAATGGCGGAGGCTCTGTAAGTAGTGTCATAGGAGATGGGCTTGTTGGGAGGATAACTACATTGTCTCTTTAAGGGGATGGTTATTTTTTCCCATCTAAACTTTCCTTAGTGCTCTCCTGGCCAGGTGGCTGACAGGCTCTGTTTTGGAGCAGATCAGAATGTCTGCCTCCACCCAGGACCAGAGGTAGATTCCATTCTTTTGGCCAGGAAGCCTAAGAAGGGGGCAGGTAGGAAGTTTTCCTTTCTCGGGTGAGGAGGGAAGCAAAGGTGGGATCCAAAGCTGACCTTGAGTGAGAGGTAGAGCCCCCATTCGTCCTTCTCACTTCCCTTCCTGAAGAGCTTGCATGTCCCTCCCAGCCTAAAACAAGGTCCTGCCACACCCATTGAGATCCTTCCCATGCATTAGACCCCGCCCTGCTTGTCCCCTCCCTGGTCCCTTTGTGCACTGGCATTTCAGACCACATCAGCTTCTTAGGATGCTCTCTGCTACACAATACGTTCATTACAGCAAGTGTTCATGTAGCTACTCTGTGTGGGCCCAGTTTGTCCTGTCTTATTTTGGCTTTTTTCATGATTCTTTGTTTGGTCACAAAACAGAGACTGATTGTTGTTTTGTTTTGTTTTATTTTTTCCCTTCACCTGTACCATTCAAACTAGGGGTGTATACCAAGAAATCAATATACATTTACCTGAGTTACTAAGCACCAATTTATTTCTCTTTCTTTGTTCTAGCAGGGTTTTTTTGTTTTGTTTTGTTTTGTGTTTGTTTTCCCTGATAAGAAGCTGAGTGAGTTAGAATGTCTGGGAAGAGAGAGGGGACTTGAAAGGTTTCAGAAGCATTCCCACTGCTATCAATGCCTGGGGGGCTCCCGTTAGCAGTGGCCCGCCATGGTGTAGCCTCAGTTCCACTAAGATGCTCTCAAAAGCTAGAGTTTGTTCTAGCTGGATGGATATTTCTGATTAATTTGAGTGTAACATGAATTTTTCTTCACGGGGTTGTGTTAGTTATCTAGACAGAGATTGGTAGCCTTGGAGGCTGAAAGGAACGTTAGGTAAACATAGGAAACTACATATGCGTAAACCAAGCCATGGAGGAAAACAAAGAGTACATACACAAACACACATACATACACATTATAAATAATCATTTATACACATGTCCTATATATATCATGCACACATATACTCATATACACACATACCTACAAATACACACATGCATAATATATACACACATATATCTCTACATACATATGCATACTTACAAACACATATACATAAACACATGTACATATATCATATACATACACATGAGTACACATACATATACCTACACATAGATATCTATATGAAATACACACATGCATGTATATTCCATATACATACACACAAATACATATGCATATTCAGGTGCACACACATACCTATCTACACATACTTGTACATGTGCATACACATAGACATATATGTACATCATGCATACTTACAAATATATACATATACACACACAGAATCACACATATATATGAACACACTTGTATACAAGTACACACACACACACACACACACACACACATATGGACTTTGCTAGGTACTGCCATTGTTGTTCAGGTAGAGGTCACCAACCTCTACCTCTTGACAAAAAGCTGAAACAACAGGAATGAATGAGTGGGGTGGCTTAGAGTGGGTACTGACCTGAGAGAGCTTCTAGATGAGTAAAGTTTGTGGGTGTGTGTCTGTATGTATCGAATTGTCTGTGTGAGTGTGTGTGTAATTGTATGTGTGTACAGTCACATGTGGGGGGCAGTCAGAGAACAACTTGCAAGAGTTGGTTCTCTCCTTCTCCTGTATGGGTTCTGGGGACCAAATTCAAGGGGTTAAGCATGCACTGAGCTATCTCTCCAGCTCCCTTCAAGATGCCAGAAACTAATAGTTTATGATTTCATAATACCATTTATTGGATTTGAAGCAAATTTTTGTTTCTAAACCCATACTAAAAGTCTTGCCTTGAGTCTTGCAAAGATAGTTACTGTTGGTTACAAAGAAGCTCCCAAAATGGCAGTGCTGGTGACAATGTCCTAAACCCCCTTAAACCTCCAAGAATGTCCTTTATGATCTCAGCTACCTTGGGCAAGGACATCAAGTTTCCCATCAATCCCAGCAGTTCAAAGACCTTGCTGTCATATAAAATATGGTTGCTTTTTCACTAGTTTGCTCTTCTCTCTAACCCTCCATGGGGAAGCCTTGGCAGTTTGATCCTTAGTAGCCTTTCTTTCTAACCAAGGAGTCCCCAGAGTTTGGATTCACTGTGCCCACATTTAAGCATGGTACATATTTTTTTGTTTTATGAGAAAAAAAATGTCATCCAAATTGTCCACAGTTAGGGCTGCCTCTAGTCCTAATGATAGCATGAGTCTGGAGGTTGGTCCAGGGGGAGGTCATTTACCAAGCATTTGCAAATTTGTACTTCAGGGGCACATGGCAGGGCAATCTTCCTGAGGCTCGCCCAGGAGCTGTGGTGGCAATACTTCTGAAATCCAAGAATGTTGTGTTGTCATCAGAAAAGCCCATCTTGAGTGACAACACACATGACCAAGTTAGAGAAAGTAAATGTGTCTTATTTTTGTTTCTAAAATAGCCCAAAATTTATTTATTTATAGTATTTAAAAAAGAAATCGTCATAAACACACATACACATAAATGGTGACACCTGTAACAGCATTGTGTCTGTCCCACAAATGAAGAAGCTAAGATCCTACAAGCCAGGTTGTTTCACTCAGTGATTAAAATAGTGAATAGACGGACTGACCACCCACCCAATGTTCATTCTCTATCTTTGGGAAACAGACCATGGAGGAACTACAAAGTAGATACAGTATCTCTCATATCCAACCTCCAGCACTACCACAGACACTGAGTCTGACCTGACAGCCCCAGACATCCAGGGTCCCCTCAGTGTGGAGCATGACTGGGTCCAGACCCACAGAGCAGCCTGGGGGAGTGAAAGCAGACAAGCCCACAGGCTGTCCACCAATCGTGGGCTCGCCGAGGAAACTGTACGATGCTTTGCAGCTGGATCGCGAATCTTGCCAAGATGACCAAAAAGTCAGCCTTTGTCAGGTCAGAGTCAGCAGGTCAGTCTTTTTAAAAGCTCACTTATCCACTCTGTATATGTGCTAATTTTCCGACTTAAGTAACCCTCCTGGCTGGAAGGGGATGTCGCTTCATTCCAGGCATGTTTGTGCATCTTTCTCTTGGAGCCTTTTCCATCCCAGCAAGCAAGACATCTCTGGTAAATAAGCATCCAGGAAAATAAGGTCAGAACACTTGTTAGTACAAAAGTTGATAGCTGCCATTTCTTTTTCTTTTTTCTTTTTCTTTTTTGAGACAAAGTTTCTCTGTGTAGCCTTTGGCTGTCCTAGACTCGCTTTGTAGACCAGGCTGTCCTTGAACTCACAGCAATTCACCTGCCTCTGCCTCCCGAGTGCTGGGATTAAAGGTGTGCGCCACCATGCCCGGCTGATAGCTGCCATTTCTTGACGACTAGCTTGAGCCAGGCAATACCCTAGGGTAGCAGTTCTCAAGCTGAGGGTCAAGACTCCTTTAGAGTTGGACACCCCTTTCACAGAGATTGCATATCAGATATCCTAACTCAGATATTTACATTACAACTCTTAACAGTAGCAAAATTATAGATCTGAGGTAGCAGTGAAATAATTGTATGTAGGCTCACTTTTCTTAGCCAAGATATTTTATTAACAACTTAGTGACCGAGCAGACACCACTTATAACCCGACTAACCAAAACAGTAGGAAATGAGGATTAATGGACACAATAACAAAACCGTAAGGATATCGGTTCCAAGGAATGATTCTCTGGGCATGAGCCGCCACAGGATTTCTTCCACTGGAACCTGGGGTAACTAGAACCCAGAGCCTCAGCCGGAGCCAGAGCCCCAAAGCCTTCCCTCGAGCGGTTTTCTCTAGGAGCATCTTAAAGTGCAGCAAATAACAGCCAAATCTATCCCAAGTCTCCAAAAAGTCCCCGCCGCCAGTCCTGGGCTCATTTATATATCTCCTCCCAGAGGCTGGCTGGTCACAGGATCTTTTCAGCTGGCAACAATTAAGCTCCTGCACGAGGTGGTTGCTCGTCTAGGGAATTAACCTCACCTGTTCTCTCACGAGACCATTCCAATCCCACACTTGGAATCCTAAAAAACAGGTTTATCTCTCCTTCAATTGTAAGGTTGGGGTCACCACAACGTGAGGAGCTACATTAAAGGGCCCGGCATCAGGAAGGTTGAGACCCACTGCTCCAGGGGAATTATTTTGTTTATTCCTGAAGCCACCCTTGGAGAAATATGCTACTATACCCTGATTTACAGAGGATGGAATGAGGTGGAGTTGGCTGAATATCACACAGCAGGAAGGCTGCTGCTCCGCAGGCTGTGTTGTCCTGATTCCTGAACCCTAAAATGAACTAAGGAGCACCTATGTTCCTCCAGGACTGCAATTACATTGTTAGCATAACCTCAGTGCTCTGACTTTATGTTTATGTTGGTTTTGCTCAGTAATCTTATTTCCATTATGGAATGAACTGTGTCTCCTTTTAAATGCGCTTGAGATACTCTGGAGGAAACCTCACTTGGGTCAAACGGGCTGTATCACAAGGCCTGCTCCGGGCATGAACAGCAGAGGGCGCTGTGCAGCCGTGGCTTCCGTAGGAATGAGGTCTGCCTTGCTTTGTCCTCCCTGATCAGGATTTGTTTGACCATCAAAAATCCCCACCTGAGCAACTCAGAGAACACCTATGCTAGGCTCCCATTTCTGTAAGCATAGCAGAGTATCATTAATCGTGTCAGGGGTTGGCTGTCTCCCAAGCTGGGGCGAGCCTCAGGTTGGGTCAGTCAGTGATTGGCTGGATCTTCCCTCAATCTCTGCTCTGTCTTTTTCCTTGCACATCTTGAAGACAGGGTAAGTTTTGGGTCAAAGCTTTTGTGGGTGGGCTGGTGTTCCCCTCCCTCCACCCAACAGAGACCCACAACCAATCATCAAGTGTAGAACAGGGAACCCTGTGCAATAATTGGGGGACAGGATAGAAAGACCCAGAGGGAACAGGAGCTCCACAAGAAGACCAACAGAGCAACAAACTAGGCCCATGGATGCGGGTGGGGGGGAGAGAAAGCTGTGGAGACTGAAGCACCAACCAAGGACCATGCATGGACTGTACCTAGGCTTTTGTCTTTTTGTTTTGTTTTGTTTTGTTTTGTTTTGTTTGTTTGAGACACAGTCTCACTATGTAGTCCTAGCTGGTCTGGAACTACATAAACCAGGCTGGCCTTGAACTCCCAGAGATCTGACTGTCTCTGCCTCCTGAGTGCTGGGATCACAGGCATACACCGCCACCCCCTGGACCTCCTCTCCCACTTCTGCTGATCTCCCAAACTAATGCTTCTTTTCACCAGCTGTCTGTTAAGTAGTTCATCTATATTAGTGACAAATCGCAAACTGTTCTACCATGGACGAATCCCATAGCTTAGAGAAGGGCCAGAGTCAGTAAAAGTCTGCCTTTTCAATATTAAATCCAAATGTGAGAGTGCTCAGTTAAGGACTCTATGCCTGCTAGTTTTAACTAGCTGTGTCGTGCCTTGACACAACCTAGAATCAATCACCTGGGAAGAGAGTCCTAGTGAACAATTATCTAGACCTGATTGGCCTGTGGGCATCTCTGTGAGACCTTGTATTGATTGATGATTGATGTGGGAAGACTCAGCCCATTATAGACTGTCCCGTTCTGAAGGCAGGGGGTCCTGAACACTACAGAAGAGAGCAAGCAAGCTGAGAGCAAGCAAGCAAGCATCCATGTGTTTTCTCTCTCTCTCTCTCTCTCTCTCTCTCTCTCTCTCTGTCTGTCTCTCTCTCTCTCTGTCTCTCTCTCTCTCTGTCTCTCTCTCTCTGTCTCTCTCTCTCTCTGTCTCTCTCTCTCTCTGTCTCTCTCTCTCTCTCTCTCTCTCTCTCTCTCTCTCTGCTCTTGATTGTGGATATGATTCTTTAATCTCCTGCCTTGGCTTCCTCAAACTCATGAACTGTAACCTAAAACTGCAAACCAATTAACCACGTGTCCCCTAAAGCTCTTATTGGTGTATTTTATCTCAGCGACAGAAGTTAAAATAGTCCAGATTATTTGATTATCCTCCATTTGCTTCCCCAGTACCCCACACCTGTCAGTCTGCATAGATGACTGAATCATTTTACACTCCCTCCAACCCCCATCACTCTCCCTTTTCCTGATACCTTGTGCCAAAGTCCCACACCAGCACATCAAGTTTATGGAATTTTTAATACAGGAGACTTTACAAGATTTCTTCGAACTCACAGTATCTTTGCTTCCTCTACTAAATTATTTCAAACCCTTGCCTGGGCTATGCCTCAAAATGAAAAAAAAAGTATAAAAGAAGGCATGGCCCATGTCAGATGAGGGAAAAAGGAGTCACTCTCAACTATGAACATATGGAAGGGCCGAGGAAATTTCTCCAAGACAAGGTCTGATACCAACATGTCCATCCTGAATCTGCTATTACTAGTGGCCCAGTTTCTGGCTGCTGTTTTGTGACTTAGTCACCTCTTCATGGCTGCCTAACATTCATTTCCCCCAATATCACCTGTGTAGAAATAAGTCTCAAGGGTCAAGTGAATACAAGGTAGTTGCCACATATTCATGCACACCCTCTTACTAATGGTTCTAGGCCACATGGGAAAGTCAGGCCCACCTGTTATTGTGCTGCTGTAATCAATCAATGCTTTTGTGTCAGCAGTGGAGTTACTGTAAGTGCTAAAAATCGATTCCAAAGAAAGAACTAAACCTTTCTCTAACACTGAACAGCAGTGAATGCAGAGGCTCACAGCTGCCCAAGGTGCAGGAAAGAGGCAACAGTAGTGGGCTCAGCTCTCACCAAGACATTGACACAACCATCTCTAAGGCTTGAGGTACATTGTGGAACGGGGGTAGAAGTCTTCAAATTGTCATTCTCTTGAGGCTACATGGAGATATATCATCATCAGCTCACAACAGCTGCAGATACCTACACTTGGATAGGCCCTCCCAACAGTCAGTCATGGAAAAGGGAGGGACTCGCAATACCCTAACCTTTGCCTCTGAGCTATTGCCTTTCAATAGACTCTGGAAGAGACAAACTCGCTGTCCTTAGTGAGCTCACCAGGTTCCAATGATTAATTCCAAACCTATGGTCATAGTCGGCCCTAGTTGAATTTAGTGGATCAGAGGACAAAACAAATAGACATCAACATTAGAGAGAGATTTGTGGGGACAACTAATGGTGGACAGGTGGGACAGGAAGGAGGTGACAATGGTCAATAGTATTCATTGCCAACAAGTATGAAACTTTCAATGAACAGATTTAACTAATAAAGAAAATAAATACTTTAGAAAAGAACCAAAGTGTATGAGCTTGGCAAATGGATCAGTATACCATCAGTATACATCAGCACAAGTGAGGTCCCAGCATCTCCCCATCAAGGCCCCAGCATTAAGCCCTGGTCACAGAAACTCAGATGGCACAGGCATCAAAGAGAAGTCTCCCCACTTTCATTTCTGTGAGGAGCTGTGGACAAGAGTGTCTCCTCTGGTAGTCACGTCATCCTATTCCTTCTCCTCTCAACCCAGTGTCACCTGGTGGACACCAGCACAGTCACAGGTGGTTCAGCGACACTTGCAAGTAAACTTTCTACTTGGGTCTTCTATACTCACATTTTAGTCTCAGCGATTCAGTACTCTGGATCCATAGGCTGGACTTAATGATGCCCTCTAGAAGGGGTAAAAATAACAGAGTTGACAATGAGATACTGGCACAAAAAAAAAAGTATGAACCACATTCATAGATTAACACGCCTGCTGCCTAGAGGTAGCCATGTGAAAGTGAAGCTACTAAAGAGAAATATCCAAACTTTAAAAAATTTGTATTAATTTATTCAGATTACAACTCAATTGTTATCTCATCACTTGTATCCTCCCATTCCTCCCTCCCTCCCGCTTTCACTCCATTCCCCTCCCCTAGGTCTATGACTGAGGGGGACCTCCTCCCCCACTATATGGTAATAGACTATCAAGTCTCATCTTAGTAGCCTGCTTATTCTATCTCTAAGTGCCACCAGGCCTCCCCACCAAGGGGAGGTGTTCAAATATGGGGCACCAGAGTTCATGTCAAAGTCAGTTCCTGCTTTCCACATAACTGTGGAGAATGTCCTGTCCATTGCCTAGATCAGAGTAGGGGTTCAATGTTTACTATTGTATTGTCCTTGGTTAATGCAATAGTTTGAGCAGACCCCTGAGCTCCAATCCACCCATCATGATGTTCCTCTTGTAGGTTTCTAGGACCCTCTGGGTCATTCTATTTCCCCAGCTCCTATATTTCTCTTACCTAGAGTCTCAGTAGGATGTCCTCACATCTATCCCAATCTCCTGGTAAGTGAAGACTTTCATGGGACATGCCTTTTGGGCTAGTGCCCAATTATAAGTGAGTATATACCATGTGAGTCTTTCTGCTTCTGGGTTAACTCACTTATTATAATCATTTCTAGTCCCATCCATTTGTCCACAAATTTCAGGGTTTCCTTGTTTTTAATAGGAAATATCCACAAAGACCTGAAGTACTGTATTTCACTAAAGTAACATTATGAGTAGCCTCATTGTCTTTGTTTTGTTTTGTTTTGTTTTGTTTTTATAGAGAAACAAAACCTGTCAGTTAGGACCATACATTCATCAATTAGATGGCGCGTTTTCATTTCAGAAATAGTAAATGGCAAAGAAAATGCCTGTCTTAAAAGTGATGAACTGTAATACTAAGTTAGCTTGAAATAGCCATAGATGTTGCTTCTCAATACACTCAGAAAGTCTATTTCCGAATCTGAGGGAGACTTTACTGGCTGAGTAAATAATTTTTTAGCAGATTCAGAAGTTCTGACACTCTTCGTGGTGCCCTCAAAGACAGATTGTCCCTTCCAAAGTCTCCTTTACAGGCCATAAGTGCATGCATGGTTCCTCTAGGCCAAGGAAGCATGCTCTACTGCAAAGAGTCCTGGGCTTGGAGCATGGACAGACTTTGGTTGGCATTTATTCTACTTCTGCTGAGATGGGTGACGTTGCACATATTCTATTAAGTTCTCAGCTAACCTCCTCACCTATAAAATGAATGGGTTAACCTAAAATCCTATTTCAAACTCAACTCTCATTTCTCAGCTCCCACCTCTTATCAATCTCTGGTCTTGGGGTTCATCTCAATGGCTTCATGTCACACTAAAGTGTATGCACATGCAAAATTCCCTCAAAAGATATCTTCTGCCAGCTTTCCATGTCAACTTAATTCTCAATGTTCATGAAATAAAGAAAAGAGTGATTCACTTTGCTAACAAACTCTGTGTGCTGGACCATGGCACCCATCTCTGCTCCAGCAAAGACACTGACCCTCCACTATGTCTACAAAAGAAGGAGGGACCTTACCTCTACTGCCCTCGATTTCCCCTTCAGTGAAGATACCCTCATCCTCAGAGCATCCCTTATCTGGAAAGCAATGACAGTCAGCAGTCAACAGATGTCAGGGGAAGCAGCAGCATTCCAAAATATGGATGCATGCCCTAGAACTTGCAGACCAGTGGTTCTAGCCAGGGCAACAACATCAGGTGAATCAGCCCAGAACCCAGCAAATAACAGGACGTGGATAAAGGTTGAAGAGCGACGATAACAATCCACGGAACTATTTTCAAACTGGGGCCACGGTTTCCATGTGTTTTACCAACAATATACGCTCCCCATCTCTGCTTGTCTTCATAAGAAGCAAGCACACTTCCCCGAATGGGAGGATACATGGGATGGGCTAACAACTGAGATGTAATATGTATAAATTAATAAAAATGTATTAAAAAAAGAAAAAAGAAAAGAAAAAAATAAAATAAAATAAATAAAATAAAATAAAAAAAGAAGCAAGCACAGAAAGTATAGAGTTCTTCCTTTCTCACCGCTGATGCCCTGAGCTGTGCTCACAAGTTCAGCAACCCCAGAATCCAATGAAAACAGTTATCACCCTCCTGCTTTCCTCAGCCACATGGAATTGAATGGAGCAACGAATGAAGCAAACTCAATTTACCTTGTGATCCATAATGGTACCAAACAGCAAGATGAAAAATCCCTGTGGTAAAATTCAACAGAATCGTGAGGGACAGCTTCTCAAACAGCATCCCACTGTTATTGCAATCCTACTCCTCTGGGTAATCTCTTGGATGGTACCTGGGCATTAGAAGTTCATTTCCACTGATGCAAAGGAACATGTGTTGGCAAAGCCTATCATGGTGGCACAGATCTGTATTCCTAACGCTTGGGAGGCAGAGGTAGGAAGATCTCTAGTTCAACGCCAATGAGCTTAAGACAAGCCTGAGTAGCTGAGTGAGACCTGCTTCTAAGACAGATGAAACAGAATAGGCCAGCATGATGGCTCAGAAGGTGAGCACACTTGCCACCAAGCCTACCTACCATAACTTGACCCTTAGGACTCAAATGGTGGAAGTAGAGAAAATGACTCTGGTACATTTTCTTCTAGCCACCACATACAGGATACAGCATGTATGCATACACATACAAACGGATGAGGGCTAGAAGATACATGTTTTTTTTTAATTAATGAAATATGGATTGGTGGGTCCTTTCTTTGAATCTACCTCCTTCCTGGCAAAGAAGATCACCCTGGCAGACTTGTACAAGTGGGTTACTGATTCCTATTGAATGACTACTGCTGTAGAAAAAAGGGTTTTCAACCTCACTGTATGGTTTGAGTGAGAAGCACCCCCATAGGCTCTGAACCTCTAGTCTCCAGCTGCTGGTGCTGTTGTGGGATATTGTGGCACTTTCTATACTGGAAGCCTAACGTGCAGCTGTAGAACAGTAAGGGTGGGGCTAGAGGGATATAGCCAGACCAAGTTGCAGCCTGGATCTTTTAATTCTTAATCCCAAGAAAATGCATAAAAGTCATGCCATAAGCTCCTGCCACCAGGACCTGAGAGGCACCTCCTACACCTTCCACTCCCTACCCCCGACACACACACACACACACACACACACACACCATGAGATTGACAGCTAAAATAAATTCCTTCTTTTCTTAAGTTTATTGACTCTGGCACCTTATGCCAGTGACAAGAACAGTCTCTGAAATATGTATTAATTCCTACAATTTCATCTCAAATATTGAAGTGTCTCATCTTGCTCATGATAACAGTTACACATGACATGGAATCTGAACGTTCAAAACCACAACCAGGGAAATTGTCTTTAAAAAATTAAATTAGGGTCCTGGTTCACTGTGAGTTGTGGTGGGCACTCTGAAAATTGTCGGCTATGGTCCCTGAGCTGGTAGAAGAATTTTCTGAATTCAATGCAAAGGAAAACTACACAGAGCTGGAAGCTGGGACGACCTTTTCTCTATCTGCAGCCAGTTTTATCGTGAAGAAACACTGATCAAGTGACAAAAACTATTACATGTAAGTCAGAGGTAACACTGACTAAGAAGGGAGGGCTTAGCATAACTAAAAGCCTTTAAAACATTTTTCTATCAATAAAAGAAAATTTTAAATATTCTGAAGAAGAACTACAGAGGTGGACAGATCTCTGTGAGTTATAGGCCAGCCTGGTCTACAAAGCAAGTTCAGGACAGCCAAGGTTACAAAGAGAAACCCTGTCTCAAAAACAAAGGAAAAAAAAAAAACCTGCAGGCCCCGTGGTAACTGCTGACATAACTTATATGAGGCCTGGGATTGGTTCCCAGCACCAGCAGAGGAAGGAGATGGGGGGGACAGTGAAGGAGAAGGAGGTGAAAATGGAAGAGGGGGGACATGGAGAAGAAAGAAGAGGAGAAGAGATAGAATGGGAGGGGAGGAAGGGAAAGGGGGTAGGAAAAAGGGAGGGGCAAGGATTAGAGGGGACAGAGTAAAAGAGGGTGGGGGAGGGGAGGGGTCGGTGGGAGAGGAAGGGAGGAGGCGAGAGGAGACGAGAACGAAATTGTCAGTTACTGGAATAACTTTTAGAGTGGGAAATTTAAGCACATATGGTAGCTCACGCCTATAGCCCCATCCCTCAGGAGGCCGGGGTAGGAGAATCATTATGAGTTTGAGGCTACACTGGGCTTAAAAAAAAAAAAAAAAAAGATCTTTTCTCAAATGTTTAAAACAAAACAGAGAGCCAGAGAGAAGGACCAGCAGTTAAGAGCACTGGTTGTTCTTGCAGAGGACTTGGGGCTCAGTTCCCAGCACCCACATAGCAGCTTCCAGCAATATGTAACTCCAGTTCGGGGGATCTGATGCGCTCTTCTGGCCTCCTTGGTCACTGCAATAAAGACATAACTGCAAGCAAAATAATCCACACACATAAAATAAAAAAATAAAGGGAAAAAATGTTTGACCTAAGGCAAAAAGAGAAGGGACATTTATGTTAATAAGAGCTTTTGAGTTCAAGAGAACAAAAGTACTTAATGTTTTCTCTTTAAAGCGGTACAACAGGAAGAGTGAGGCTGGACTGGTTGTAGTTACTGAACAATGAGTAATATATGGGGGTGGCCTAGGTTGGCCTTTCTTTAAAGCCTGTGGTAAATTTCCACTTCGTGTGGTGCCTTTAAGGGCTAGCGACAAGTCAAAAGAAGTGCTTCACCACTTTACTCAGTAGTTTCAATATCCAAAGCAAAAGCTGGAAACTTTCTCCCAAACTCCAGAGAGTAGATATTTACATTTTGCCGGCCATGCCCCTCTGTTGCAACTGCTCAAATGTTTCGTTGTAGCTCAGAGTCAGCAGGAGGAAAACATAAATAAATGAGCATAGCCGTGTTCCAGTGGAACCCTCTTTACAAAGGCAGGCAGAAGGCTGCCTTTCCCAAGCCCTGGTTAAAAGTGTCATGAAGACTGGGAACCTGCCAGGTTTTCTATTACTCATAGGAAGAGAATGCAATCTCTAAAATGCGAGCTTAGAATCGAGAGAGAGAGGAAAACAACCTTCACAGGCACCATCTTGTCAGAGCAGGCAGGCTAAAGTGGAGAAGACAGCAGAGAGAATTCCACATGCAAATCCTTATTTTACCAGACGAGAGAGTTGACACCTGGAGGGAAAAGGCCTTCTCAAGATGGATAACATAGGGCAAAATATATAGATAAATAGCATCTAGCTTCTGTTTCACATCAAATGGCAAGAAAGGTCAGCTTCCAAAGTGAAGGCCAGCGATCATCTCTTCCCGCTAGAGAGAATGTTTATTTTGCCGACTTTCCTCAAGAAAAACAGCATTATGCTTATTTTGACCATGCAGTAACTTTTTACACCCATGACAGGGTATAAACGACAGTCATCTATGTAAGAAGGTTAACATCTGACAAGACAGGAAGGACGCAGAGTCAGCTAGAGAAAAGGAAGGGCATTCCCCTCCAACCAGCCTGGTCAGGTAACTCCAGAGTCACTGGTGGCCAATCATAGGAATTCACACCTATAATTTCAGCACACGGGAAGCTGAAACAGGCAGACAGCTACAAGTTTGGGGCCACCTTGGCTTCAAAATGAGGTTCTGTCTTTTTAAAAAAAAGGGTTCTTGTTTTTTGTTTTTTGGTTTTTTTTAATGAGGAGAGGGGACCAGGTGAGATGGTTCAGTGGGTGAAGGCCCTTGCCACCAAGGCTGATGACATGAGTCCAATCCTCAGGATCTGCATGATGGAGAAAAAGAACTGATTCCTGTAAGTTGTCCTCTGACCTCTACATGTATTCTGGGATGGGCATACACCCGCACACATATATGCACACAGAGTGTAAAATAAATAGGTAGATGATAGATAGATAGAAAGATAGATAGATAGACAGACAGACAGACAGACAGACAGACAGACAGATACATAGAATAATAACAGAGGGGGAATTATTTTTAAGTGGGAGAACATGTCAGTGCACTTGGGGAAAGCTACACTCAGAGACCCCTGAAAACTTGGTACCTCTTAATGGTAAATAAATCACAGCTATCCTTGGATGTCCAGCCAGAAATACAAAGCAAAGTCCCCTTCCAGAACTTACCTGGAAAGCATTGAGCAAGGCAAAGATTATATGGAACGCCAGGTGTGTGCCTTCTAGCAGAGTTGCTACCCCAAAACCCCAGGTCAGTCCCAGAAGTGGGGTGAGGATGGCAACATTTTTGCTGATCCTGACAACTATGGCCATGTCCTGAGATTTTGAGCTGCCAATCAATGGCCTCTGCGTGTTGACAGCAACTGCCAGAACCACAAGAAGATTCACAGCCACAATGGCCAAGGCCGGGACGGCAAAAGCAAAAAGGGCTTTGGTTTGGCCCCAGTTAAGCCAGCAGGCATCTTTTCTGGTGTAGCCTGCCCTGGGCTCTGTGACAATAACTGTGGTGGCAGCGATCACGAGGGGACACCCATAGCCAACGGCAAAGCCAATGGCCATCATCCGGGACTTCATCATCCTGCGGAAGACAACCAGTATTCCATAGACAATGAGCAGCGCCTTGAAGAGCATCCAGAAGAACAGAGAGAGGAAGAAAAAGTGGCTGAAAAATGTCACGGCCACACACCACTTGTGGTCCTCCTGAATATTTGCGTCAAAGTTGGAGCCAATGATGAACCACAGGTTTGCGGTCAGGAGGCACACTGCAATGTTCACGATGCACACGTGGCGCATGTAGGATATCTCTGTCACAACCACCCGAGACCAAACCACAGCTTCGATGAGCAGGCAGAGGACCAAGCTAAAGATGGAGATGCTGAGTCCAATGAAAGTGATATATTTCAGGACATTGTCCCTTACAGGTTTGGATGACATGAGAATGGAGAAGGACATTACAGCTTTGGTGTATTTACACTGGCATTTCAGTGTGTTGTTGATGTCTGACACCGTTTTGCATGGCATCTCATCCCACTGCCTTCTCTGAGAATGCCAGCCAACGCACTGGACGCTGGCGCTCTGGGATTTATTGATTCTATCAAAGGTGAGTATGATTTCGTTCAGACCTTCGGGCAAAACCAGTGACAGGATCAGGTCACTTATGGGCTTTTGGAGAGTTATATTTGGCTGATAGGTTTCTTTCAAAATGGCCCCCAAGGTGGGAAAAGCTATGCCAATGGCTTGGGAAGCATTGGATGACAGTGTGCGTAGTGCTTGCCTGGGAACCTCTATCAGCACCAAGACACGGTCTGTGGCATTGTCAACGGGGATGGAGATGCTGAATCTGTTCTCTGAGGCATCCTGAGAGATGCGAGAGCCTTTCGTCTGAATGAAGAGCTCATCTACAGTGCCCTCAGATTCATCTTGGATTTGGAGTTTCTTGGCAAAAGAATTCACTGACTCCAGCAAATCTGAGCTGGCATTTTTATTGGCAATGAAAGCCCAATTTGGAATGGCAGCAGTGGCAAGGATGTGGTTGGCCATTTTCCCATAATTCTGAAAATGGAAACAAGACTATTAATTTTTTTAAGTCAATTTCTAAATTCTGACCTTTGGCAGATCTAATTATTTCACCTTATTAGATACTTTCCCCTTCAATTGCAATCATGCATTAGTAAGGCTAATGGAAGAAAAATAAAAGAATACAAAAAAAAAACATATTTTAGTATAAAAATGGAGAATTCCAGCAGTTGTCCTGGCTAGTTTTTTGTTTGGTTGGTTGGTTAGTTGGTTGGTTGGTTGGTTAGTTTTGGTTGGTTTGTTGGTTGGTTTTTCAAGACAGAGTTTCTCTGTGTAGCCTTGGCTGTCCTGGACCAATTTTGTAGACCAGGCTGGCCTTGAACTCACAGCGATCCACCTGCCTCTGCCTCATGAGTGCTGGGATTAAAGGTGTGTGCCACCACCATCTGGCTTGTCCTGGCTAGTTTTAAGTCAGTGTGGCACAAGCTACAGTCATCTGAAAGAAGAGGACTTCAATGGAAAAATATGCTTTCATAAAATCTAGCTATAGGGCATTTTCTTAATTGTGATGAAGGAGGGCCCAGCTCACTGTGGATGGTACCAATCCTGGGCTGGTGGTCCTGGGTTCTATAAGATAGCAGGATGAGCAAGACCTAATGAGCAAGCCAGGAAGCAGCATCCCTCCATGGCCTCTGTATCAGCTCCTGACTCCAGGATCCTGCCATGTTTGAGTTCCTGACCCGACTTCCTTCAAATGGTGGACTGTGAGGTGGAAGTATAAGCCAAATAAACCCTTTCCTCCCCAATGTGTTTCATCATGGGCAGAGAAACCGTAACTAAGATAGCCATTAAGGGCATTGGCTGCTCTTGCAGGGGACCAGGGATCAGTTCCCAGCACCCACACAGTGTCTCACTACCATCTGTAACTCCAGTTCCACTTCTGGCCTCTGTGAGCACTGCCCAAACATGGTATACATACACCCTTGCAGGCAAGATACCCATACACATAAAAAATAAATCTTTTGGAAAAAATATATATCATATATACATGTATATATCATATATGTTATATATGCATATATGTGTTTGTCTAATTATTATTGCATCCAAGGAAGATCTTCACAGTACACAATATAGAACTTAAGTTCCATGAAATGTGAATGATTGTTTTATGAAAGGAAATGATAATTTTAAGAAATACTACATACATACTTTATTCCTATATTCCTCCCTTTAATAATGCACACCAATGCTCATGAGCTCACTAAAGTCTCTAAGAAGCTGACCTGGGGCTTTCTGGAATAGATCTGTTAAGAGAAGGCTTTCCTAACATGTCTAAAGCTCTGGGTTCCCTTCCCAACACTGCAAAGACAGGGTGGAATGGTGCATGCCTGAAATTCCAATACTGGGGAAGTTGAGGCAGGAGGACCGGAAGTGGAAAGTCAAACGCAGCTATCTAGGAAGTTGGAAACTAGCTTGGGCTACACGAGACCAAATGACCCATCCTAAAGGAGCACATTTAACTTTTATTTAATGCACAGCTTCTAACTACTGCTGCGATGTACAACTCCCTTCTAAAAGTGAAAACT
The DNA here is from genome assembly GCF_964271855.1 of Acomys minous. Taxonomy (NCBI): domain Eukaryota; kingdom Metazoa; phylum Chordata; class Mammalia; order Rodentia; family Muridae; genus Acomys; species Acomys minous. The sequence goes on along the minus strand of NC_140495.1, from coordinate 65,365,226 downwards.
CAAACAATGTGATCTACTAGGGTAGGCCTGTTCTGTGGCCATCACTATATATCCAAAATCTAACTTCCACAAAGAAGACTGCTGGACAGAAGTATCTGCTGCTGCTGTTATGGTTGTTGTACATTTTACCCTGAAAGGAACATTTGACACAGTTAAAGATGCAAGGCTTAAGAAAAATCGTGTCCGAGTTCAGTGAAATTAATTTTTAAAGTACCTTCATTTTCTTCCAAGTCACATTAGCATGTATTTCATAAGTTTGTGAGATATTTTTTAATAAGTCCACTATGAATGCAATATTTCCAGATGTAACTTCAGAGGTGTTTATAGCATCAACTATGCAGATATAGTCCTCAGGGCAGTGATGTCGGATTCCTTGAGACAAATTCCCAACACGCACTGGTGCCGTATTGCCCATCAGGTTCATGGGAAAAACAGAAGACGATGCCATGGAAAGGCCAGTTGCAGGATGTGTGTGCTGTGTAAAAAGTAATAAACCAACAGGCATTGAATTTTGAAAGGAATTAAACCACAAACAACCCCCATGGGAGAAACAGGTAAACAAAAATCTGGCCCTAAGAGAAGCTCACTTGCTGAGAATAATTTAAGGAAGTCACAGAAGGCCTGGCTGTCACTGCAATTCCCAGAAATCAAACTAATGACCCTTTTTAGAATTCCCTTTCAGAATAATGGTTTAAGCTGAAGTGAGTGAGTGTGTGTGTGTGTGTGTGTGTGTGTGTGTGTGTGTGTGTGTGTTATATGTATGTGCATGCTCATATATATACATGTCACAAGGTGAAGAGTACTTTTTACTGTATATACACATTTGGACATTAAGAGTCAACATCAGGTGTGTTCCTCAGTCAAGCCTCTCCACTTTATTTTTTAAGATTTATTTTTATTTTTAATTATGTATACCTATATAGTTTCTTTGTGTGGGTGTGTGCACATCAGTGCAGGTACCTGGGGGAGCTGAAAGAGGACATTGGATTTCTTTGGAGCTAGACTTACAGGCAGTCGCGGGAACCAAAACCTCAACCCTCCGAAAGGCTAGTAAGATTTCTTACGCTCTGGGCCATCTCTCCAGCTCTTTAATTTTTAAGATGAGGTCTCTCTCTGAACATGGAGATCATTGTTTTGGCTAGAGAGCAAACACCAGGCATCTCCCTAGTGCTGGAGTTGCAGGCACACGTGGCTGTTACAGAGATGCTGCCTTCTGAACTCACGCCCCATGCTTACTGTCCTGGCAAGCGCTCTAGCTGCTGCACTGACTCCCCAGCCCTTTAAGACAAACTCTACTGAAATGGGGGAAGGAAGACCCAGGTGGAATTTCAAAGGACAGTTATTTGGAGAGTTTGGTTGTTTGAACACCACATTACTAAAGAATCGCAAACGGAAGAGGAAAAAAAAAGGTGCATATTTCCAATTGTAAGTTAATTGACGATTTCCTGTTATTTTTACCTATACTTCCTCAGAACATGGCTTTGAATGGGCAAGCACTTCCATTCTCTTAGCCCTGTCTTGGTAGTTACAGGGACTTCACCATGATTGCCTGTGCTGGGAAAGCAACACCATCCGCAATCCTTTTATAAAGTGTCTGTTAAATACAACTGTGGAGATCTGTGTCCTTCAGTAGGACACAGAGAAGTATATGAGACAGATTTTTATTGTAATTGAGATGTGTAGGGGCCATTGAATCCTTATTCCTTCTAGATCCTCTCCATTTTTGTTAAAGAACTGAAAACATTAGAAAAGAAACCACATTTAATTTAATCCAAGACACATTTCTTTGGCACAAATCTATCAATAAAGCCAAGTGTAATGTTCTAAGCCATCATTTGCAGATAGTTTTAAGTAACTGTTGCTTGATGTGTTTAACCTTTTGTCACCAAGGCTTTGGCACACGCTCGTCTCTCAGCTGAACTTCTCAGCCAAACCTCTAACTGACTCTTTGCTGAGAGGACTAGGGAGAGACTCAGCAGAGAGGCGAGCACATCCGTGTGAGGGTAAGGAAACATCGATGCCATAAGGCAGATGCAAGCTACCAGATCGCTTTCCCCGAAGGCCAAGCCTGAGACTTATTGTCACTTAGAATAGATAAAAATGAAAGTGTGTCCTCCCACCCCACCTCTGGAAGGGCTGGCTGCTGTCACCAGGAATGCTCCAGGGCAATACCTGGAACAGAGAGTCCACAGAGAGGCTTGTACATGTTTCAGTTGTCTTTTGCCATTTGTTTTGATTACACGTGAAGACGATTTCCCCACGGAACTTCCAAGCACAACTCTGGATACAGCTGGAAGAAGAGTTGCAAGGTCCGTCGCATTTATCTGAAAACAGGAAGAAAAAAAACTAAAAGAAAAGAAAAGCCAGCAAATCAGAGGCCAAAGTATCATCTCCACACTCTTGACAAATGCACGTGGTGTATTCTGGGGCTTTCTTAACAGTTGGCCAAGGAGAAGACATTGAATTGCCTTTGCAGCAGTAAGAAAAGGACCAGTGCTGAAACTAGTGTCCAGATAGAGTGAGCAGGAGGCAGAAAAAGGGGCCTCAGGGTATCCAGAAACCCCTACTGAGAAACCCTGAGGTGGGTGGAAAGGAAAAGACAAAGGAAAGGACATGAGAGCCTTGAATGCTATTGTGATTCAAGTGAGGAACAGGCCCGATGGACGCATGTGTTTGAACATTTGTTCCTCAGTTGGTTGTACTGTCTGGGAGAGGTCATAGCCCTGCCCCCTTTTTTTTAAGCTAAAAATACTAAACAACATTCCAGTGTTCTCGTTAGAAGAGCACTTGAAAAAAATAATCACCACCAGAAAGTCCCCAAACACAACATGATGTACCATGGTTAGCTGTTTGTTTGTTAGTTTGTTGTTTGTTTTGTATGGGCTTTGTTGTTATTGTTGTTGTTGCTGCTGCTGCTGCTGTTGTTGTTATTGTTGTTGTTTTTTCATTTGGTTGGTTGTATGTGTGTGTGTGTGTGTGTGTGTGTGTGTGTGTGTGTGTGTGTGTGTGTGTGTGTAACAGTGATGTTTTATTCTGTTTGGTTTTGTTGTTGCTGCTCCTATTGTTTATTTGTTTTTGACAACTTATGTCCAGAACCGATTGCACTATGCCCCTGTCTGTGAGAGACTACCTTGACTGATGACTGAAGTGAGAAGGCACAGCCTGCTGTGGGCAGCACTAGGTGGGCCTGTGCTGTGTCATAAAGTTAGATGAGCATGAGCTAATGAGTAAGCTAGAAAGCAGCATTTCTCCATAGTTTCTGCTTCAGTGCCTGCTGGAGTTCCTGCCCGGCTTCTCTCAGTGATGGACTGTGATGGAAGTATCCCCTGAAATAACCCTGTTATCATAGCAACGGAAAGTGTACCAGAGCAAGATGGCACATGGGTAGTGTAAGAGTTGCATGACTAAGGGAGAGCAATACCTCGTCTCAACCTAGCTGGGAATGTTGTGTATGAAACCAGTTGCAAGAAAAAAAAATCTATCAATGCACAAAGCACAGAGAATTCATGAGAAGTTGTTGTTGCATTGGAAAGCCTGAGGTCTGGAGACATGCTTGCAGCACTCTCTTAATTTTAGCCCTATCTCCAAATGAATGAAGACTGTTCTACAGTCATACATACCTTGTGTCCACCTAAAGTCATGTTTCCATGGAGATATTCGAAGTTTATCTTCATCCTGAAAAATATAAATTCAAAAAAACATTACCGTGAGATGTTCTCTCTCTACGTAACTTAGAGGAGCCATGTAAACATCAAGAGGAAAGGCGGTCAAGACTAGGAAGGAAGTTGTGGCAGACTCGTGGGATGGTTCTGAGGGAGCATGCTAAACAAGACACAAGTGAGGAAGCACTTGTCTCTAATGGGATAAAGAGGGCTAACCTGGGAATCACTTGATCTTGAAAGATCAAGTTAATGGATGGGGTACTTCTCTTGTAGTCTTAAGAATCCTTGGACTGTTAAGAGATGGCAGAAATGGCAATTACACCATCAAGCTAGCCCCTGCCCACACTGACAGCTAAGGAGAAGCCCCAGTTACTATAAATACATCCTTGGAAGGATGAAAAGAATAGAAAGTAGGACTGTTCACTGGGTTACAATAATCAAATCATGGATCTTCTACACAAGTACAAGAGTATAAGGATAGCCTTGAAGTATAAACTTTGATATGATAAAAAGAATGACATGTGATAAAGGAATGAAGAGTTGATAAAGCAAAACAACTCCCAAAAGCTAACATAAGACCTGGATCTAAGTTGTTCTGCCGCCATCTTAGGTCTTTCTCCTCTGGGCAGCTACCTGTGTACAATCTGTGTAGCTTCCAAAGTGACTGCTACACTCAACTGTTGGCTCCTGGGCCATGTCCTGCCACCTCTTCCTTTGTGGTTGCTGAGGTTGTTCCCTTCTTTTGAAAATTACTATCATGTAACAAACATAAAAAAAAAGATTTTTGGAACAAAAGAGAAAATTACCATCAATAAGGGTAAGGTTATGATCATATGAAAATATGTTTTAATTGGCATGTTACTTATCAGCTATCTAGATGCTTAAGAGAATTGAGGGGTTTCTCTTGGGATCACACAGGGAGAAATCAAACTTACTTTTTTTTGAGTCTTGAGTTTAAAATGAAAACATTCTATGGTCATAAAAAACACCAAACAGCAAACTGTGGTGACCTGGGGCTTCATTCTCACACATGGGGATTTGAACCTGCAGCAGAGAAGAAAGAAGGTAGATTCAGCTGAAGGTGACAACTTCACTTGGCTCACTCAGTGCACACCAGAGGGCCACATCGGTGCAGCCAAAGTCATGGGGAAGATGAAACTCAACAGAGAAAACGCCACCATCAGACAGGCCTGTAGACATGTCTGAGGGTGTTTTTCACAATTTACAACTGATATAAGAGGTCCCAGTCCATTGTGAACAGCTCAACCACCGGGCACATCCTGGCTTCTGTAAGAAAGCAAGCTGAGTAAGCCACGAAGAGCAAACCAGAAGTCAACGTTTATCAGAGTTTTCTAGGGAGTCTGGAATGCTGGCTTTAGTCACTTATAATCCCCTAGCACTGGAAAACGCAATGACAAAAAGAAGCCTGAGGCTGACTGGACAGCCAGTCTAGGCAAATCAGCCAGATCCAGGTTAGTGAAAGGCCCTGTCTGTCTCAAAAATAAAATCCAAAGGCTAGAGAAATGGCTCAGAGATTAAGAGCACTGACTGCTCTTCCAGAGGTCCTGAGTTTAATTCCCAGCAACCAATTGGTGGCTCACAACTACCAATAATGTGATCTGATGCCCTCTTCTGGCATGCAGGTGTACATGCATGCAGAATACTGTATATATAATTAATAAATCTTTAAAACAATTAGATCCAAAGTGACAGAACAAAAAAACAGTATTATTCACACACATACACGAGAGAGACAGACAGACAGACAGACAGACAGACAGACAGACAGACAGAGACACAGAGAGAGATCCAATTACTGTACAGCAGGTCTCTAGTCATGCCCCCAACAAACTATCATCACAACTTTGAAGTTCAGCACATTTCCATGGGGCAATTCAGACCCTTTACTTTCAGAATTTTTTCCTTATAATTTTTCTCTTGAAGGTACAGACACAGAAAAGCAAAACTAGCCTGGATTTTGGAAACAGAGCTGGGTTCCAATGTCCTGTCTACTGTTTATAAACTGACTTAGCTAGCCTGTTTGTCCATTCACCTCTTTAAAAGTAGCATAAATTCATCCTAATGCCCATCATTTATCAAGTGGCTCCTGTTTGCCAGAAACCACATCAGATGTAACAGAGTAAAAATTAAGGGCACTGTCTCCATTGCTTACTCTTCTGCCGTTATAATATAACATAGTGGCCAAGGCCAAGAAGGAGTTTACTTTGGCTTACAGTTTCATAGGGAAGAGTCAATCTTGGAAGAGAAGCATGGCAACAAGCACCAGGGGTTGAAGCAGGAGTAGGAAACTGAAAGCTCACATCTCAATTGCAAGCATGAAGCAGAGGGAGATAACAGGATGGGGGGTGATACTACAAACATTCAAAGCCGGTGCCATACTCCCACCATCAAGGCCACCACCTCCTCAACCTTCCTAAACAGTGCCACTAACTGGGGACTAAGCCTTCAAATGTTGTAGCCAACGGGGGAATATTCTCATTCAAACCACTATACTATCCTTTCCTTAAAGGATGTAGTGGAGACTATAATCAAGACCAAGAAGAGACTTGATACCCTATGAGCATATACAGAGGGAGGAGGTTCCCCTCAGTCACAGTCATAGGGGAGGAGAGTAAAGGGAAAATGGAAGGGAGGGAGGAATGGGAGGATACAAGAGATGGGATGACAATTGAGATGTAATATGAATAAAGTAATAAAATATATTTTAAAAAGCATCCAAATTTCAATATGGAAAAAAAAAGACAAAGACAGGCCAACAGTAATATCATGTACTTACTTCAAGGCTGGGTAGATACAAGTTCTTGGCAAATATCAGAGCCTTTATGCTCTGCTGAAACTCTGAACTTTTGATGCTCACAAGCCACCTTTAGCCTGGAAACAGAGAAAACTCAGTAATCAGGTCTCAGATTCTCCTTGTCGAGACTGAGACTTTCAGGAATCCTGGAATCCTTCAGCCTAAAGGAATCCCAGGTACTTACAGACAGGCTTGCAGAATCTCTTTAAGTTTAAAATTCCAAACCAATGGGAGAAGGGAAAGTACTTTGGCTTATAACATCATCTTGAAAAGCAAGTCTGACTTGTGTGATTGAAAAAAACCTTAAGACATTGAAGAAAGAAACTGAAGATGATATCAGAAGATGCAAAGATCTCCCATGCCCATAGATCCATTGAGTTAATATGGGAAAAAAAATGACCATCCTATCAAAAGCAGTCTATAGATTCAATGCAATCCTCAACAAAATTCTTCACATATCTTAAGAGGACAATTTTTAGCTTCATATGAAAACAAGCAAACAAACAAAAACCAAGAGAGCTAAAAAAAAAAAAATCCTGAGCAACAATAGAACAGCAAGAGGTATCACATGCCCAATTTCAAGTTGCACTATAAAGCATCATAAAAACAGCATGATAAAAGGCACAGAAACAGACATAACAATCAATGACATTGAACTGATGACCCAGACATAAACCCACACACCTATAGACACCTGATTTTTTATAAAGAAGACAGATATGCATACTGGGGAGAAAGGCAATGCCAGCAGATGGTGTTTGTCAAACTGGATGTCCACATGTAGAAGAATCTAAAAAGATTCATCCCTATGACTCTGCACAAAACTCAACTCCCAATGGATCAAAGACTTCAACATAAAACCAGATACACTGAAACTGAGAGAATTGAAAAGGGGAAACTCATTGGCAGCCTTGAACCTATTGGCTCAGAATAAGACTTTCTAAACAAAACACCAATGGCACAGGCACTAAGATCAACAGTTAGTAAATGAGACTTCATGAAAACTGAAAAGCTTCTGCTTGGCTTAGGACACTGTCATTCAGACAAAGCAGCAGCCTATAGACTAGGAAAGGATTATTTATACTAACTACATGTCCGAGAGAGAGAGAGAGAGAGAGAGAGAGAGAGAGAGAGAGAGAGAGAGAGAGAGAGAATTCAAAATATATAAAGAACTCAAGAAACTAAACATTAGGAAAGTGGGTATTCCATCTCAAAAGTGGGTATTCAAATAGCTGAGAAACACTTTAAAATATTTTCTCTTTAGCTATTAAAGAAGTGTAAGTCAATACTACTTTGAGATTTCATCTTATACCCATGAGAATGGCTAAGATCAATAAAAGCAAGTGACAACTCATCTGGTAAGACTGTGTAGCAAGGGGAGCACTCATCTTGTTGCTGATGGGAGTGCAAACTTGTACAGCTAGTATGGAAATCAGTGTGGTGTTTCCTCGAGGAGCTGGGAAGCAAACTACCTCAAGATCCACCTATACCACTCTTGGGCAAATACTCAAAGGATGTTTCATCCTACCACTTGCTCAACCATGTTCATTACTGCTTTATTCATAGTAGGCAGAAATTGAGGGGGGAACTAGATGTCCCTCACCAGAAGAATGGATACTTTGCACAATGGGTTATTACTCAGCTCTTAAAAAGAGTGAGATCATGAAAGTCACCGGTAAATATATAGAACTGAAAAAAAAAAAAGTACCCTGAGTGAAGTATCTCAAGCCCAGAAAGATAAATATGGTATATATTGACCTATATGTGGATATTAGCTGTTAAGTCAATAATAGCAAAACTACAATCCATAGGTACAAAGAAACTATGGTGTTAGGAAAGGGAAATAGAATAGATAGTTATGGGTGTATGTGGGAGAGCTGGAAAGGGAAAATTAAGAAGGGAGTGGGAGAGGAGAGGGGTATGAAGAAGAGAATAAGGGAAGAGGCAGCTAAAATTAAGGGTCATGATTGGGTGTGGTGGTGCACGCCTTTAATCCCAGCCCTGGGGAGGCAGAGGCGAGTGGATCACTGTGAGCTCAAGGTTAGCCTGGTCTACAAAAGCAAGTCCAGGATAGCCAGGACTGTTACACAGAGAAACCTTGTCTCAAAAAAAAAAAAAAAACCTTTGAAAAATAAGGGTCATTTGAGGGGTAGTATAGAAACCTAATACAGCAGAAACTATCTAAAATATATACATCTATGAAGGTGATCTAAATGAAATCACAAAATGACGGGGGAGACAGAACCCCTACTGGTCATCACCAAATGAAGCTCCCAGGACGACTGGGACTAGGTTACATCTAATTGAGCTGATATCCAAAAGGGTCCCATGGGCCTCCTCAAACAACCTAGGCTGTTGCCAGGACCACAGGTTTCTCTCCACAAACTGTCAACAAGGCCCCACTGCTGAAGATAACACCTACCCAACTCATTAAACATGAAAAAGTAAAGCTGGTGTCTACAAAGAGCCTTCACTCCTTTGGTACAGGAAGGTACTCTTCAGGCTATGAGAAGAGAAACATAAACACCAACACAGCTGTCCTGCCTGCAAGACATGCTATAGCAATGATGGCGCCAACCTTGAGGGAATAGCCAGTCAATATCTGAATTGACTGAAGGCCCACTCCACGACATGGAATCCCGTAACAACCTGGTTTGGATGACCAAGAAGCTGGGACTAGATAGCCAAGGACCCAGGGTAAAACTAAGTACTACTCTTTGAGGAAGAGGAAAAGGAGGAGGAGAAGGAGAAAAAGGAGGAGGAAGAGGAGGAGGAGGAGGTGGTGGAGGAGGAGGAGGAGGAGGAGGAGGAGGAGGAGGAGGAGAAGAAGAAGAAGAAGAAGAAGAAGAAGAAGAAGAAGAAGAAGAAGAAGAAGAAGAAGAAGAAGAAGAAGAAGAAGAAGAAACAAAATGGCTCCTGATGACATCCTGCTACTCTCATAGACCAGTGCATTGCTCAGCCATCATCAGAGAAGCTTTCTTCTGCAACAGATGAGAACTACAGAAACTCACAGCCACACATTATGCAGAGAGTGAAAGACCATGGAACCCTCCACCCTAAAGAGAATTTCTCCATCTAATCTCTCCCCTCAGGGCTCCTGGAACCCTGTGGAAGAGGAGGCAAAAACAGTATAAGAATGAAAGGTGGTTGAAGACGCCAAGAAAACAAGGCCCTCTAAATCAACATGATCAAATCTCGGATGAACTCCCAGAGCCTGAGACAGCATTCAAAGCACGAGACACCAGCAAGAGTCTGCACTGGGTCCTCCATATGAATGTTATGCTTCCAGTTTAGTGGGGTTTTTTTTTTTATTAATTGATTCAGATTACATCTCAATTGTTCAGTTTAGTGTTTTTAATAGGGATTCCAGAGGGCACACACAAGCGGATCTCTGATTCTCGTGCCTCCTCTTGGGCTCTTTTCATTCTGTTTGGTTGGATTTGGTTTTACCTTATTACCTTATTATATTTAATTTTTATTTTCTTATTGTATTTTTATCCCTATGAAGCCTGTTTGCTTTCTATTAAGAGATGGGAAGGGAGTGGATCTGGATGAGAGGGAAAGTGAGGAGGAAATGGGCAAAACAGAGGGAGCAGAAACCATAATCCGGATATACTATGTAAGAAAAAAATCTATTGTCAATAAAAGTAAAAAATAAAAAAAGAAAGTCTGAGCAGAGAAACAGAAGCAGGAGGAATAACAGAAGAGCAGTGGTAGCGAATTTGCAAGGACACAGGGATTATTATGGATACAGAATTCCTGATCTTGAACTGTGGGTGGGAAGAAGCGCTGATGTCTGATTGGTGTGTGCTGAACATTGCCACAGGAGACATTGTGCTGATAACAACCATCACAAAGCAGAATTCCAGAGGAGCCTGTGTAAGTCATCTTCCAGTGCCCACACATTTCACAGACACACCTCTGACCTTCAGATTTTTGTTACCATGGCACAATAAGAAACAGCATACATTCTGGGTCAGTGTGCATGTATGAATATAGATAAGTCTACACTGTTCTATATAGAAAACTGAAAATGTAATATTTTGCTTCAAGCATTTTATATAAAAACATGTCTCCCCCAATGCACACTGCCAGGTACGCAGCTGTATCCAGCATTTCTATCTTGTGTGCTGCTTTAATCTACTTGACATCTTCCGAAGCCCTGGCTGTAAATGTATGAGCCTCTAACACACTATCTCCTGTCAGCTAAGAGACAAGGGTCATTGTCATTGTCAGGGTTTTCTAGTTCTTTCACTGACGTGGGCATTCTTAATCCTCCCTCTTTACCCTCCTCCATGATTATTCTAAAATCTCCCTACCAAGGCATCTGTATCAGAGACTCACACTCAGGATCAAATATGTAGAAGAAATTCTGAGGCTTAAATAAAGCCTTTTTCACTAGAAAAAAAAGAAAGAAAGAAAGAAAGAAAACGAAAAAGAAAAGAAAAATGTGCAAATAGATGAAATGCCCAAAGAGGCACTTGTAAATAACAACACCTGTATTTGAGGCGCACAGACAAGGCATGCTTCCCTACACCATTTTCCATCTAGGAATTTTTCTTAAAGCTAACCAGGCTTGCCGGATATGAAGGTAGACACCTGTATTCCTGGTGCACGGGCTGCTGAAGCAGGGGGATTGTGAGTTTGAGGCCATTCTGGGTTACGCAGGAAATTCCTGTCAAAGGAAGAAAGGAAGGAAGACATGGACAGAGGAAGAGACAGAAAAGGAATAAATGAGGAGAGCGACGGAGGAGAAATGAGGAAATGAGGGAGGGAAGGAAAGAGGGAGAGAGCAGGAATGGAGGGAAAAACAAAGAAAGAGGGAGGAAGAGAGGGAGGGAGAGAGACTGACCTTGCCGGATGAAACTCAGGCACAGTGATGTGATGTGATTTACAGAATTCCCCGAAGTAAGGCTTCTGCATTCACAGAGCTCTTGGGGGTATTGGGGGTAACAGATCTAGAAGCTGCAAACTGTCTCGCTCTTTAAGAAGCACTGAGAGGTCTGATATATGTTCTATGTTCCTACCAGCTAAAAAAACTTAACCAGCAAACAACACACACACACACACACACACACACATATACACACACACATACACACATACACACACACATACACACACACACACATACACATACACACACACACATACACATACACACACACATACACACACACATACACATACACACACACACACATACACACACACACACAGAGCCGTAAGCATGACTGTAAGAAACACAAACTTTGATCTCAGCACAATTAGCTGGGCGGTTTCAATCACTGGTGTTATTGTAGTCTGAGATATGGGGTGACATATCATTTGTTACAATAATTGTACGTTAAGGTTCTTTTTTCAGTTACATCACATATTGAGGGAGAATTTGAAAGCTATTATGCAGCTGGAGCCATAACATTCTAATGTTTGCCTGCTCTAGTAAGCAAGGATGAATGATGTAGCTGCTTTAGGTCTATGTCAATGCGGTTTGTCTCGTAAGAAAGAATTGTACGGGATCCACCTCTCTAGAACTCAGGTGTGACCAATGACAAAAGTTGACTTGCTCTGTAAAGTAGTGAATCCGCTGAAAGAATGGGAATTAAAAGATAAAAGAAAGGAATGCCCAAAAGCTCACAACCAGAAGTCATGAGGCAACAGTGTGCAGTAAGCGCTTAGATTTACTTTTGATTTATACCTTCTTAGATTTACTATTGATAAATATTTGAAGTGAACTAAGGTCTGGTGGGATGGCTCAGTGGATAAATGTTCTTGTTTATAAGCCTGACGGCCAGAGTCGGATCACCAGCACCCATGTAAAGAAAGGAAACAGGCACTGGAGAGATGGCTTAGAGGTTAAGAGCATTGCCTGCTCTTCCAAAAGTCCTGAGTTCAATTCCCAGCAACCACATGATGGCTCACAATCATCTACAATAAGGTCTGATGCCCTCTTCTGGCATGGAGGAATACATGCAGGCAGAGGAGAGAACCACTCCATGAAATTGTCCTCTGACCTCACATGCACACTGTGACATGTACCTGCACACACATGCACCATAAATATGAACACATGAAATATTTACAGCACTTAAAGTGAACTTTATATTTTGCATGACTCCAAACTGAAATGTTCCTACAAATGAATTAAATAAAGTCCTCTCTAGTCTTTAGCACCATCTTATATGGTGTAACTTATCTCTTAATAAGATATGTTAAGTGGCTCAGTGCTTAAGAGCACTGTCTGCTCTTCCAGAGGTCCCGAGTTCAATTCCCAGCAACCACATGGTGGCTCACACCATCTATAGTGAGATCTGGTGCCCTCTCCTGGAGTGCAGGAGTACATACAGACTCTATAAATAATAAATAAATCTTAAAACAAAACAAAACAAAAGATATGTTAAGACTATAAATACTACATTAAATGCAACAGGAAGGTATAAATTATTCAAAAGAGCAAAACACAGCTTTCTGGGTGACACGAGGCTATCTCTCCTGGCTGGACAGTTTAGTGGTTCTCAGTGAGTGTCTCACCTTACCCTGTGTGAATACTAAGTGTCACTGCACACACATGGTACTCAGCTCTGTTCAGGAGGATATTCAGCTTATTGGCAAGGCTGTGTGCATCCTTAACCTCTACTGCTATGAACCATAGGTATGGTAGCAGAGAAGCTCCCAGAAGAAAGATAGATCACAGGCTACTTAAATCAAAACCCTAATCCAGTTTTAGGTGTATAGTGGCATGGTAAAAATACCCACTTATCTTAGAAAAGGCCCTGGCTTCAATCTTCTGCGTGTAAAGGAGAGACAAAGACAGAGGGAGAAACAAAGACACCCTAGTAGCCTATGGGAGAAAACAGAATAAGCTGGGTTCTAACAGAACCGTACCACATACATACATATGTATGTATGGATGGATGGATGGATGGGTGGATGGATGGATGGGTGGATGGATGGATGGATATATGGGACAATATATATATGGAACATATATACGGGATAATTGTATATTATCCACCAATTATTTCCCAACTATTTGCAATGGGCACCAAATATGAAAGAAAACAGAAGACAAATTTACCAATCAGGGCAGTTATACCCACTGGCTTCAGTTTTCTTTCAGTTTGGGAGCACTACTCGCTTTCCTCTGGTAGGCAGCGTAGATTTTGTGTGTGTTGGATTAAGTGTCCTAAACTAGGATTCTATGGAACATTAGTTTAATGACATATAAAGATGTTCTACCATCATCCAGGCACGGTGGCACACACCTGCAATCCCAGCACTCAGGAGGCAGAGGCAGGAAGATCACTGTGAGTTCGAGGCCAGCCTGGTCTACAAAGTGAATCCGGGACAACCAAGGCTACACAGAGAAACCTTGTCTTGAAAAACAACAACAACAAAAAAAGATGTTTCATCATCAAGTCAATTTAGGAAATAAATTACACTACCCCAATCTCCCTGTTTCCCTCAACAAGTACTGAGCACACACACATATACACAGCATTGAAATTCTTTCAGTAAAAATAATGACTCATTCAAGTTTTGCCAAAATTACCTCAGCATCAAAAAATGCTTCTGGAGCTGAGGAGAGGTTGGATGGATGGAACAAAGATTACAAGAGCTGGCCGGTCTTTTAGAAGACCCGGGTTCAATTCCTAGCACCCACATGGCAGCTCACACCCTTCTATAGCTCAGGTCCCAGGGACACTCTTTTTGGCCTTTGCAGATACTATACAGACACATATGCAAGCAAAACACCCATATAAGCTCTTTATAAAGGCCTTGAGAGGCTGTCAAAATGGCTCAGGAGATAAGAGACCCTAAAGCTCTTGCAGAGAACTCAGACCAGCATCCAGTATCCATGCCAGGTCGCTCACAACTTCCTGTAACTCCAGCTCCAAGGGACCTGCCTCTGCGGAGAGCTGTACTCACGTATACATATTCACACAAGGGCATACACATAATTAGAAACAAAGGTAAATCTCTTTAAATGCCTTGAGGAATATAAAGGTGCCATCATGTGAAAAATATGCTCTCTCAGGGGAAAACACACTCAGCTACATGGATTTGAAGCCCAGGTATTTTTGTTGGGCACCTAGCCAATGCCTATCCTTACGCCAGTGTGCTCATGGGAGGCATTTGCATCTCTCACAGCAAAACTCTGGGAAAAGACAAGAAAGAAGGACAGATTCTGAAATGAAAACTGAAGAGTAAACAAGATGCCAGTGAACTCTTAGTTTGAGGTCATCTGCGTTAATGACGCAAATAGCGAGCTATTTGTCATTTGCAAAGGGCCATTCTCTGATTTTTATACTACCCCCCCTCCCCCCCGAGTGAGGACAGATCCATGCTTTATTCCCGGAGTGAATAGCACAAGGTACTAATTTCAGCAATAAAAGCTGCTGAACCACCTAGCGTGGCAGTTTCTCAGGCCCTATAAAAGTAATTGAAGCACACTCCAGGTCTCTCCTTCCCTCTGGAGCAGCTCGCCTCGCTCTGCACATCCTCACAAAAGCGTGAATTACCCTCTGCCATCCACTTTCACTTCTCACACAATAATAAACAGCAATTCTAAGCTGCCAAATACAGCCAGGCTCCCGTTGTAGCCTAGTGATTACAGAGAGAAAATAACATGTACTGGCCTCAAAGGTTTAAGGGGGGGGGGGGGGGTAAAATGCAGCTAAACTCACTAGCCAGCCCAGAGTCGAGTATCTAAGTAACTAGCCCTCCCTCACAACTGTTTTACTGTCCTGGACATTGTGTACCTTCTACGCACAAGGTCTAGTCATAATAGGTCAAGAGAACCTGCGAGGAAGCAAGTCACAACTAAAAGGGGGGAAAAATCAGGCTGCTATCAGTCAGGAGATGGAGACCTGACCTTTCTCACCAGCCATCTCAGCATCCATTCAGAGTGGGAAACCCGCATTGGATAAATGAATGAGTGGACGAACGGCCCTACGGGTTGAATGGGTGAATAAAGATTCTTGGTCTGTATCTGAGGGTTTGGCTCTAAATCATGAGGAAAGTTTCCTGTCCTCAACAAGCATGTGAGCACCCAGCCTCCCTTCTGTAGCCTCCTTCAGACAGAACATCCTCACATATTTAGGTCTTTTCTAGAAAATGGTGGTAAGCATTTGCCCAAAACCTCTCGCGCATGTTACGTCATCTCGGATGCTTTGTAAGTGGTTGTTATTTCATGTTGTTTAGGAAATAATAATAACAGACATGGCCTCATGTGCTCAGTACAGACGTGAGGCTCTTCCCTGCAGCTTTTCTGTCTCTGATTAGAGATGTGGGTGTGGAGGCTCACAGACATGAAAGGCCCTGGCATTTGAAATGCTCCATCATTTTTGGAACCTGCTGAGTTTGGCAGAAATGCTCTCCTTCTCATCAGGCCTCCTTGTTGTTGTTGTGGTTGTTGTTGTTG
Organism: Acomys minous; assembly: GCF_964271855.1. Taxonomy (NCBI): domain Eukaryota; kingdom Metazoa; phylum Chordata; class Mammalia; order Rodentia; family Muridae; genus Acomys; species Acomys minous. The sequence goes on along the minus strand of NC_140495.1, from coordinate 65,349,325 downwards.
TGGTTGTGGTTGTTGTTGCACCATCTGGACTCTGATTTTAAAAAAAAAGATTCATGAAATTTTATGTAAGAAGAGATATGACAGAAGGAAGGAAGGAAAAAAGAAAGGAAGAAGGAAGGAAAAAGAAGAAGAAAATGGAGCAAAGGGAAGGAAGCAAGGCAGGATGAGAGCACAGTGGCGTCCACTATGCCTGTGTTTTTCTCTGTGCTACTGCCACTTTAAGTTAGGAATCCTAAACACTGACGCTCCTCCCCCTGGACAGACCAGAAGAACCCTATGTTCCTGAACACTGCCTCCTATTTGTTCCATCTTCTCTGTACATAGAACCGAGTTTGTGAGTGAGCTGTATTTCAAAACGATAACCAGTCTGTCTGGGTCCTGGAACTCCTGTCACTCGCTGGATGAAGCTGTAGGGTGAGTCATGCACACTGAGGCACTGCTCACCCGTCTCAACACGCCTGGTGAGAGCTGGCATCAGGCTCCCAACAAAAATGTAAAAAGGTCAGGCCAAGAACTGTAAAGTAGGCCAGTGGGGAAGGATGACTGCCATGCCACCTCTCAAACTACTTGCCTTTCTCCAGTGACATGTACAGGGGGAGAGAGAGGCTCATTGTCACTTGTCTATCAACCTTGTAGACAGCACCTGGCTTCATTCTCCTTGACCAATCCTACTGTCTTATGGGAATAACTAATTCAGAAAGGTTAACCAGATGATGAGAAACTCGAGAGTAAGTGTGTGTGTGTGTGTGTGTGTGTGTGTGTGTGTGTGTCATTCCCCTGAGCCTAATTCAATAACCACATATATTCCTACTCTGGTCATGTAATTAGAACTTTGACGATAACATCAGATATCTAAATGAGTTGTCTCTATCTTAACCTCAATAATTGAATCTACAGACTCACTTTTACTGGTTCTTTCCACCATGTATGAGGTACGGGGCCTTGGTGGAAAGAGAACTGCAAAGAATTACTAAGAAATAGAATCAGACTCATCTCCTCTTGGTTATTTTAGATGACTTTCCAGCCATGCTTTGCTGCTGGAATGCAATGCTGGGCTCTCACGAATCACAGAATTTCAGGGTTGGAAGGCATCTTCATCTCACCCATGATCTTAATGTTTTTATAATTATATAATGTAATTATTATTGCTGATGGTTTATTTCTTTCTTCTGTGAAGAGAGCTCACATGAGTGCTGACCCTAAACATATAGCCCAAAACATAACGTCCAATGAATCAAGAGCCCAACTCTCCTGCCACTGCCCTCCAAGTCCAGAGCACAAGCCTTCAAACAGCCCACGCTGGCCATTCAGACCAGGGGATGCATTAGACGGTTTCCAGCAGTAACCAGAAGGAGTGTTTCCCTTTCCATTGCCATAAAGACAGTGTGTCAGGTTCACAAAGAGAAGAAGACTAGAATGTTAAAGCTCCACATCCCATCTAGAGAGAGGGCATGGAAATTTATCTGGCATGAAGACCGTGCAAAGGCAGTGAGTCTAACTGCCTGACAGAGCTTTTTGTGTTTTCACCCCCCGCCCCCTGAGAAATGAGCAATTAAAGCCTGACAGATGACTCCATGGAAAAAAATAGCAAATAGACACTCCAACTTTGAGGTAGCCAATTTCTAAAAAGCATTAAGGGGCAGCGGGGCTGGTGGCTGAAGATCAAGCATTCCTGAAAACACCAGCCCAATCACACGTTTCTCCCATTCTGAGACAGGTGCAGACAGCGATCAGCTCTCTACTAGGGAAGGGTGCCAGCATGGGCCGTGTACTCACGCGTCCAGGAAGCAGATCTAGCAGCCCAGAGACCGACAGTCAGCAGGCAGGAAAGTCAACACGGAACTCCCCAGCATGGTGGCCACCATCACATATCCACACTGAAACCCGCCAGCCCTCTTCAGTGATAGTGACCCGTCTCCATCTTTTTGAGAAGGAAGTCCTGAAGGCCCCAGTGAGAAGCAACTGCCTGTAACAAGAAACCAATCTAGCCACTGCAGAGCAGCCCACAGCTTCGAGGATTGTGTAAGGCTGTGAATCACCCCACAGTGGGTCTGTCAAGCATGCCTAAGAGAAATTACAGGTTTCTCTTGTCTGAAGCGAATCCATTAAAGTGAGTCACTTGTTTGTCCTTCGGTCCTTCTGGTCTTTATCTCAGATGATGACATGGGAGTCTGTGTTGGATCTTCCCTGGTGTAATTAGGACAAGGGTGACAACATGCAAGGTTGTACCACCATTGTTTATGGTTTTAAAAGGCTTTTGTTGCGTTTTACCTGTACCTATGAATTTTGGAGAAAACCAACTGAGAAAATGACCAGAGAAATTATGAGCTAGCCCCTACCTTGGCGCCAGAGGGATTTATGGCTCTTTCTTTCTTTTTAAATTTATTTCTCTATGTGTTTATTTATTTGTGTGTGTTGGGTGCCGTAGCACATTGGAAGGTCAGAGACCAACTTGCAGAAGTCATGGGGCCCTGAGATCAAATTCAGGTCATCAGGCCAGGTGGCAGATGCCTTTCTCTACCCGACTGAGCCATCTCGCCAGTGCTATTTACTTATTCTTTTATTTCTAAGAGATGTGATGAGAAGTTCTCTTGCAGCCTCTCCATGCCAATGGGTAACGATGAGCCAGAAAGGACAGTATCTGCCTGCAGAGATCCTCACTGACCCAGCTTCCAACCGAGTGCTCAGTTTGAATTGATCACTCACCACCACAGTACCACATTTTCTAATTCTGATGTTTCCCATTTATAAGCCTTCTTTCCCCGCAAGGGCTCCCGTAATGCCCCACTTGGAAGTCACAGTGGGGCAGGGTGGAAGGGTGTACCAAAAAAAAAAAAAAGAAAGAAAGAAAGAAAGAAAGAAAAGAAAGAAGTAAGTGAGAGGCAGTTATGTAACTTATAGTAATGCAGGTCAAGGAAGCAACATTTGTAAAAATGGGTCAGTTCTATGTAGGTCACTCATTAAATACTGGGTCATTTGGGGCTCGGAGAGCAAAAAAAAAAAAAAAAAACCAGTCTCAAGTAGTTGTGTAATGAAAAGATTTTATTGGCCATACATATTTACTGAACATATTCTGTAAGTAATACACATGATTACCCTATCAGCAGGCAAAAGAAAGTTACAAAAGGGTTTGAAAATGTAACACTAGCCTATTCCTAATGACTCAATGAATCACAACTGTAACTGGGAAAGAAAACATATATAGAGGGAAAGACCAAACCAAACAAACAATACAGCACAGTAACTAGTAATGGAAAGTGAATAGCACAGATTATAAATGTTCTCAGAAATTATGTTAGGGGACCCACCAGTCAGGGAGGACCCATTCGAAAAGAAAGAAAGTAAAGCCAGTCTTGGAAACACCACAGAATGAGTGGAGCTCTGTGGTAGACACTCTTGTTCCCCAAGAGTGGAACTACCCATTTCAGTCAGGCAACAGTAGATAACAGGTTCATCCCATAAACCTCAGTGGGTTTTATTGGCTTGTAACCCTCATGTTACACAGACAAAAAAGAGACACTTCATTATCTTGATTAGAAGTCAATTAGGTTGTTCATTGAAACTCACGCCGAAGGCCATAGCTGTATGTTTACTTGTGAGTGTGTATATATCTGTATGTGCATATTTTCATAGGCACTCTAGTAAAAGAAATTAACATTTTCATCAGCAATTATTATTCCCAAGTACTATTATAAATACTTTACTGCTTTTGAATTATCACAATAATCCTAGGAGGTAGACTCGTTTGTCCGCGACTTACAAATGAGGAAACGAATTTCTAAAGAATTAAAGTGATTTTCCAAGGAGGGCCACGTAATAAGTATCTATTCAAGCCATGAAACAATGTCATCTTGAGCCACCTGACTGTACCACATCTTTGTGAGATGAGTTTAGCCTACTGCATGTCTCTATTGAGGGTCACACAAGTCAACTTAGTCCCCAGGCATCTTTCAAGATGCTGCACTGTGGAGCTAGAATTCTTCTAGAGGTTCCCCAGGAATGATAAAGTGGTTCTCTGAGCACCCATGGGCCTTTCTTGGTTAACACTACCACCTCCTGTCACACAGAGTGAGTGCACCTGAGTTCAGTGTTTTCAAGCCAGGCACATCTGCTCACCACATGATACAAACAAAAGGGGATGATGTCCTCCCTCTCTCCCCGTGCTCAGGATTCTCGTCGCTAGCTAGAACAGTAGTTCATCTTTCCTAAGCTTTGTGAACATTTACATTCTTCTACCCACTTAGCTACATGAGACTCCATCTCGACTTCATTACATTGACCATAAGCAAGTGATACTTCGTGATGCTGCAACATCTGCACTGAGGAAAAGCCAGCACGGTGTCCACCCCATCTTCTTCATATAAACAGATCTGGGCTTATGTGGGAGTATTGCTGACTAAATCATCTCTGACACAGGAAAAGACTGCTGTGTCCCAGCAGAGGCAACCCCACTGGAGAGAGATCTCTTCTCCCTAGCTGGGACCCTTTCCCATCCTCTAGTTGATCTTCCCTGTAACTGTACCCTCTCGGACTTCCCTACTTCAAGGACAGTTTCTGTTTGTTTTTGTTAACTGGGGTATGGGTAGGATGGAGAAATTGGTGAGTAATGAGAGTCCTTAAGGTACAAGCCTGAGGACTTGAGTTCAAATCCCCCCAAACCCACATAAAAATACAGGTATGGCCCTGCCCACCTGTAACCTGTGGGTGGCAGATACACGAGGACTTTGGAAGCCTGCTGGCTACTAGTCTAGTCCCAGGTTCAGTGGCAGACCCTGTTTCAAAGAAATAAGGCAGAGAGTGATAGAACAGGACACCAGGTGTCATCTCCTGAACTTGTAGGGCATCCCCACTAACCACCCACACTTACGTAGCACATACATTCTCTCTCGCACACACAAAGAAAGAAGAAAAGCATTTGTTCCTCACTGACAGAGAGAGCCTCACCTTCCCATTTGTGTTTTGTTTCTGTTTTAGTTGTAGTTTTTGCCATTGGTTTGGTTTGGTTTGGCTTGGGTGTGTGTGTGTGTGTGTGTGTGTGTGTGTGTGCTGTTGTTGTTTTGTTTTGTTTTTATGAGGGGGTGGTTGGTTGTTTTATCACACAGGGTTACTGTGTAAACCAAGATGGCCTCAAATTCACAGTAGCTCTGTGTCCCTGCATCCCAAGTTCTGGGATTCCACCAGTGCCCACCACGTCCAACCTCCCATCTGTAAAAGAACATCAACAATCCTGGCCTCTAGATAGGACAGCTTGGGCCATCTGTCTGCGTCCCCTTTGAATGTCTTTAGTTCCTGCTTCTCTTCAGGGCAGCTGTGTGTGGGGTTGCTTCAGAGAAGGCTTCTGTCCTTGGCATTGCTCTTTGTCAGGTGTCGTCTGCTTTGAATGTTGAATGTGTTTACATACAGCTAGGAAAATGAGCAGCACAGCACTTGAAATACGATATTTCCTCTTCCCCATTCAGGTTCCAGCAGCCTCTCATGTCTGAAAATGTAAGCAGAAAGCCCCTTGCAGGCCCCATGCTCTGAGAGAGAAAGTGGAGAGCTGAAAGCCAATAGAGTTGGCTCAGGCTAGCAGGGCCATGGACAACAGTTCCAGACTTCCGTCTCATCTTAAAACAGGTATCATGTCCGACTGGAATGCTCCATGGTTTTCACTTGGTTCACTGTCAAAGAAGTAACAGGCTGATGACCTAATGAATTGTCTTTGTCTTTGGAAAAGTAGACTACACTGGCAGAGGGATGCCTTCTAGATGAGACCCAGCAGTGGGGGGCTTAGAGTCAGTGCAACTGGTGGAGACTATTCATGGGACACTTCCTTTGGAATCCCACATGTGGCATCCTAGGCTACCTTTGCCGGGATAAGCAGAGCTCTCTCCCTGAGGAACACTGTGACCCAGCAGTGTGGAGGTGGAGGCAGCTGTGAAGGACCCTAACCCGATGACCCACTTTGTCTTCTTGTCCCTTGCGGAAGCTCAGCATGTCATATATAGATTTGCAGTGGGTGGGCAAGACATATTTAGAAGCACAAAGCAGCTTAGACAGAGGGGCCTTCATGCGTTCCACATGTCACCCTCTCCCCCATTAGCTCTGCAGTGTGGAAGGTCTCCATCAAAGAGCCCAGTGGCAAGAGGACAAGAACGAAGTGCATGCTTCCTTCGACACCACCATTCCAGGAATGAACAACCTTGTCAAGAACAGAAAAAAAAAAATCACAGCTTAAATGTACAAGTAGCAAGGTACAGATGCTTCATACTTGCATACTGAGTTTGCTCTGGCCAAACCCCTTTGCAGAGCCCAGCTGCCAGATGGACTCTCTCTTCCCTATAAACCTCTCTGGAATGCAGGCATTGTCTTGTCCTACTGCCTGAGAATGCTGAGCTGGAAGCCTTGCCTTTCTCTAACATGATCCACTTCATTTTGTGGATGGGGATGAGGGAAGCTCTCAGGTAACACAGGTTGGCCTCACACCTTTTACGTAATTAAGGATGCCCTCAAATTCCTGGTCCTCCGGGGATTATAGATGCATAAGTTATACACAATTGGGCCCATTTCCTTCAAAGTTTAACTCCTCTCAGAAAAGAGCCATTTCTCTCTACAAGGCCTTGGGCTACTGTCAAGGCCACAGACCATGGTAGAGACTGACAGTGTGGAGTAGGGTCTGGGAGACTGTCTTTACTTACTTACCACAATGCTTTCTCTGCATCTCTGTTTCTCAGCATTCTATGTGCATCTTGAGCTGTGTGTACATCATCCTTGCTGCGTCATTCTGCATTTCTCTGGGCTCCCTATATATCTTTCCCAGTCCTGACATATACCTCCCTACTCTGTGAGCCTTCCCAAGGGTACAGATTTCTCTGTCACCCATCTCGTTGCCCTAGAGCTTGCACATACGTGTGCCTAGGTGGTTCTCTTCCAAATCTGAGTTAGCCTGTCCCTCTATGTGCCTCTAAATTAGTTTCTCTCATAGCTCGATTCTCTACCTCTAGTCCTCTCATGACTCTGTCCAGCTTCTGCATCTCTACCCTGAGGCCTCTTCTCAATATTGTCAGTCATAATTTCTTGACCTTTCAAGACCAGAGGGAAAAAAAGGGCCCTTGGGGATATTGCTGATGCGAGATGTCACAAGGGTGGAAAACAAGAGGAACGATGGAACAGAGGGAGCGGGAAAGACAGAGCCCCTGTACTTAAGCACACGCAGGCTAAAGTATAAGTCTTCTCCAACACGCCTTATTGTTTTCTGGAGCAAAAAATTTCAACAACCCAAGAAATTTAAATTGTGCTTTCACAAGACAAGACTCAAGAGAGTTTATTTCTAATTACAATGAGAGAAAAATCATAAACACAAAGCATACTTGGAGACTCTCTTGCTGCGTACTCACCTCCCATGTTAGGGATGGATCCTGGTCTGTTAGCTTGGGCCTTTGGTAGGATGACAAGAGAATTCAGAAGAAAGGTCCTGTTGAAGACAAAGTATAATTGCACTTATCATAACCAGTAAGTCTGCAATTATCACAGAGATTCTAGGCACACAGAATTTTCCCCTTTTCCATCACCCCCGCCTTTCCTGTCCATATTAACACTAACAACATAGCTACAGTCTAGCCTAAGGGTTCCTTCTCCACCATAGCCTGTCAGAGAGTTCCATATGCAAGAAGAAGGAAGAGGAGGGGAAGTGGGGGAGGGGAAGGAGGAGGGGGAGGAGGAAGAAGGGCAAGAAGGAAAATAGGAAGAGGAGGAGGAAGAAGAGGAAAGGAGAAAAGAGAGAAGATGAGGGATGGGAAGGGAGAGAAAGGAGGAGGAGAGGGGAAGAGAGAAGAGAGGAGAGAAGAGGAGAGGAAAGGAGAGGGGAGGGGAGGGGAGGAGAGGGGAGGGGAGGGGAGGGGAGGGGAGGGGAGGGGAGGGGAGGGGAGGGGAGGAGAGGAGAGGGGAGGGGAGGGGAGGGGAGGGGAGGGGAGGGGAGAGGAGGGGAGGGGAGGGGAGGAGAGGGGAGGGGAGGGGAGGGGAGGGGAGGGGAGGGGAGGGGAGAGGAGGGGAGGGGAGGGGAGGAGAGGGGAGGGGAGGGGAGGGGAGGAGAGGGGAGGGGAGGGGAGGGGAGGGGAGGGGAGGGGAGGGGAGGGGAGGGGAGGGGAGGGGAGGAGAGGACTGGGAGAAGGGGGAGGAAGTGAGAGAGGCTAGAGAGTAGGAGAGGAAAGGCCCAGGTGCCCCGCATTCAACTTCTTCACAGTGGTTCTACTAAAATCTTCACCACTGAAGGCCCCTGCTACACCTTTGTGATGTTCATGTGCCAAAGAGTCCTTGGGGCATGTTTTAGGCATGTACTGTCTAAAGAGACAAGACATTTACATTTTGGTAGATCTGTGGCTGCATGAGCACAGGCTAGCTCTCATTTTGTCAACTACAAAATGAACAAAGTCGTACGTGGGTTGTCCTGGGTGTTAGGGAACTGAGACTGGTCTTGTCCTGGTGAGTACCATTATGGGTAAGTTAAATCTGAACTGAAGAAGACTGCCACCAGGCATTAGAGGCCTTCAGGGAAGAACAGAAAAAATATGGTGACTCTACTTCTCTACTCAAGTAAAGGTGTAAAAGCTAATGGCGGGCAACAGCCAAAAGCTGCTGAGCAGAATGAATAAAGGAATGCGAAATGATGGATAAGTGTATGTTGTACTTAGGTCAGAGGCTCTTAACACTGGCCACACACTAGAATCACCACAGGGCTTAAAGCAAATGCTTAGGCTCCAGCCTCAAGAGTTCATGGTTTAATTTTTGTGCGAGGCATGGACTGTGCTTTTGTGTGGCTCTCCCCACCCCCTTAGGCTTTCAAGATGTTTCTAAGGTGCAGCCAACATCAAAAAACCACGGAGCCAGACCATCAAAAGTAATAAAGGGTTAGGCATCTTCCTGGCTTATGCAAAAACCAGAGATGTGGATAAAATGACTGTTTTCTTAGGCATTGAGGCCAGAATTTCCCTATGGTGGCCTGAATAGATCATTCTAAAAACACACAAGGAAAGGACCAAGGCTAGTACTTTGGAAGGGATTTGAAATAGCCAGGCCAAGTCAGAGAGAAGAGAGCCCATGATGCTTTGACTGAGAATGTGCCCCCCCATCCCCATAGGCTCATTGATTTGAATGCTTGGTCACCAGGCAGTGGCACTATCAGAAAAGAATAGGTGGTGTGGCCTTGTTGAAAGAAGTGTCTACTTGTAGGTTTCTAGGACCCTCTGGATCCTTCTATTTCCCCATTCTCCCATGCTTCTCTCACCTAAAGTCCCAATAAGATGTCCTCCCCTCTGTCCCACTTTCCTGGTAAGTGAAGACTTTCATGGGACATGCCCCTTGGGCTAGTGTCCAGATACAAGTGAGTATATACCATTTGACTCTTTCTGCTTCTAGGTTAACTCACTCATTATGATCAGTTCTAGTTCAATCCATTTGTCCACAAATTTCGGGAAATCCTTGTTTTTAATAGCTGAGTAGTATTCCATAGTGTAAATGACGGCAGATCTGGGCCCAGGGGTCCTACTCAAACTATGGCACCAGCCAAGGACAATACGTGCAGTAAACTTCAAACCCCTACCCAGATCTAGCCAATGGACAGGACATTCTCCACAGTTGAGTGGAGAGAGGGGACTGACTTTCACACAAACTCTGGTGCCCCATATTTGACCATGCCCCTTGGATAGGGAGGCCTGATGGCACTCAGAGGAAGGATAGCAGTTTACCAAGAAGAGACTTGATACCCTATGAGCATATACAGGGGGAGGAAGTCCGCCTCAGTCACAATCATAGGGGAAGGGAGTAGGGGGAAAGACGAAGGGAGGGAGGAATGGGATGGGCTAACAATTGAGATGTAATATGAATAAATTAATAAAATACTTTAAAAAAGAAATAAGTGTCTATTCTCAGTAAATCTGCCCCAAGTCAGTTACCTCCAAAGTAAGAAAGACAAGACAGAGGACTGAGAATGTGACCAAAGCTTGGCTAAGAGTAAAGAGGAGGAGAATAGGAAAACAAAGAAAAAGAGAGACGAGATGAGCCATAGGAAGGGGGAGGAGAAGACAGATATGGAAATGAGAAGCGATGCATCCAGGCATGAATAGCAGGGGTACAGATCTGCAAGAGCAAGGAAGGGCAGATGTTGAATAGAAGCTGCAGGACACCTTTCCTTGCTGGGTGTGTTCCTTAGATCAAGGCTGAGACCCCCTGCTGACATGTAAACATTTTCAGTTCTTCCCTCACTCAGAACAGCCCTGCATCACAACAGAGTTCACAAATTATAGAAAGAGGAGATGAGTCAAAAAGCACCACACAATCCAGTCCCCACCATGACTGAAGCACCCCTGCCACATCCCTGATCTGGCCCTGGGCCTCTGATACTCAGGTAACCATGGCAACCGTGTCCTTGGCGATCAAGCTCCCCCGGGAAGTCCTTTGTGTAGGGTTTCAGTCTGTGTTTCCCTAGGATTTTCACACTTTGCATGTGACCAGGATCAGAGAGAATATACCAGGGTGTTCTGGGAGCTTGAGACTCTTCATCTCCTCCCACTTTTCCTTCTCATCATCTGTCTCCTATTTCACAGTTCATGACTACAACACCTGTCACCTTGTCACCCCCTCTTTTTACATTTCAGCTGACTTCCGTGTTAATATTTGAACATCATACTCCATAAAGATTCTGAACAGCTCAAAGAAGCACCCGTCCAGGAAACATCCACACCAAAAGGTTTTAACACTGTTGCTTTGTCACATAGAAAAATACAGTGTTTACCTCTGATGCTCTGGAAATCCATTTGGCAGTTGTTACTCGGCTCTTTAAGGCTTCTCTTATCTGGAAATTTAACAAAATGAGTTAATGGTTAAACTTTTATAAGAAACTAACAATGTGCTTCGACCTGACAGATACTGTGGCAAGGGAGTAGCGTGGCCAGCTGGGTCTTTTTTGCAGGATTAGTAACATGGTAAAAGAAGTTAGAAAAATCGAGTGCAGAGGGACAGGAGTGGTGGAGCTGATGGGGACATGAGCCCTCTGTCTTAAACATGGACCCAGCAGCTAAGAAGCAAGTTCACACACGCTCATGGATTCTAATTACAGCCTTGGCATTTTTTTTAATTAATGTATTCAGATTACATCTCAAGTGTTATCCCATCACTTGTATCCTCCCGTTCCTCCCTCCCTCCCACTTTCACCCTATTCCCCTGCCCTAGGTCTATGACCAAGGGGGACCTCCTCTCCCACTATGTGGTCATAGGCTATCAAGTCTCATCTTGGTAGCCTGCTTATTCTTTCTCTGGGTGCCACCAGGCCTCCCCACCATGGGGAAGTGGTCAAATATGGGGCACCAGAGTTCGCATCCAAGTCAGTCCCATCAAAGTAGTTCATGGCATCTCATTGTGTATCAGTTATTCAAATATTTTATAAAGGAGAAAAACATAGTATACAAGGTATCGGTGGGCCCACAACTAAGAAAATGATAATAACGATGATGCTGATTTTATGATTGTGCAGTGTTTTTTTTATGCCTGACATCCAAATTTATGAAGAAAGTAACTTTGAAAGATAGATATTATTGTCCCCATTCTACAGCTGAGAAAAGTGAAATTCCAAGATTAAATAATATCCCAAGTCAGTCAGCTGCAAAGATAAACATCTAGGACTTGGATTCATGTCCATCAATTGTAGGTCATCCTGCCTTCCTCCCGTTTCCTTTCCTCTTTCCCTTGTGCTGTGGAAAACGTTTTTTTTCCCCAAGGCCTGGCATACATTGACTTCACAGTAATGCCTACAAACGTCCTTCATCTCCGGGAGACTTCATCACCCCTCAACCCCACCCCCTACCCCTGTCCCCCACCTATCCTGAAGATGCAAGTCTTTGCTACAAGTCTGTAAGGGAAGGAGGTGCTCCTGGGGTCCACCAAGGTCCTCAAAGCCATACTGGGGCTTCTATTGGTATTTTCTGCTCTCGTCCTTTTTAAATTCTGTTCCTTAATATGTTTACTTTAAATGTTAACAGTAAGTGCACTTTGGAAGACTCCTCGGTTTCAGCTGATCGTGGGATTTTTCAAGCCTCCTTGTTTATATGCCTTCACCTCCATTAATCAAGTCTGTTCCCATGACACTTCCTGCATTTGTCTTATATATTTTCCTTTTAAATGAGGAGATTCTGGTCTTGACAGGGGCCCCATAGCCTAGAAGCCTTTGTGTATCTCACAGCCCCTAACTCTGGCACTCAGAGCAAAGGTGCTGGAGTTGTTTGGTGTCACTGTAACAAGACATGCAACCCTGGCAATTATGACTGTGGGGTATCACAGATGCTTCCTGTGTGTTTTCTCTTACAAAGTTGCTTTACCGGTTTTTTTTTTTTAAATCTGGGACTCATCCACACCATGGAGTGTAACTAGCATAAATGCTCCTCACGGAAGGGGGCTTGCATCAAAACAAGCCCATTCTAAGCTGAAAAATAGCTCAAGTCACAACTGCACTTGGTATGTCCATCTACTGAGCACCACAGCTTTGTGACACCATGGAGTGTCTGCTGTTTACCATGGTAGGCTGACGGCTGACTCAGAGCTGTGGCTCCATGCCACTGCCCACTCTGGTAAGAGAGTACCAGGTCGCATAATGGTAGTCCAGGAAAAGGGCTCAGTTCAAAATAAAGTTTCTGCTTAATGTGCACCATTTTGCACAGTCACAAACTCAAAAGTTTATGAGTTGAAATGTTGTATACCTGAGACTGCCTACACATAGAAGTCCCAGGTACAACTCTGGTCCCCTTCTGAGTAGCTTTTAAGTTGACATAGCATCTCTTGGTAAGACAAAGAAAGGACCTTTTTTTTTTTTTAAATTCCCTTCACAAACCTTTCATGTTAACTTCGATACCATCAGTAGTTTAAATATATAATGCCCTAAAGTGAAAGTATTTTGTTTTCAATCTTGTTTTTGGTGTTGTTTCTTTTTCACTACTTTTTTTTTTACTTTTAATTTCTGCTTTTACCTTTTTGTTTTATGGATATGGATGGTTTGCCTGCGGATATCACTCTGTACTATGTGCATGCACTTCCCCTAGAGGCCAGAAGAGGGCAACAGATCCCCCTGGAACAGTGAGTGTTGGGAATTGAACCCCTTAGTGCCCCTCTCTGAGCACCTGTGTTGTGCATTTGGGGCTATTCCTGGTGTATGGCCTTCAAGTCTAAGAGACAGCTTCCCAAAATAACATTGCAAGATCTAACTAATTCCATTTCTGCTGCAAAAAAAAATCAGAGTGGGATCTCGAGCAAGCTGTTTCTTGGCCCTGAGTCTCTTCTGTTCTCATCTGTGAGATAAAGAATAGAAATCCCTTCGGTTGTTTTGAGGCTTAGAGCCAAGGTACATAACATGTGTGTCCTCAAAAGAACTTGAAGAATAACAAGAATCGCCTTCATTAAAAGAACCAGATGGGGCTGGAGAAAAGGATCAGTGGTTAAGAGCACCGGCTGCTCTTTCAGAGGACCAGGATTCAATTCCCAGCATCTACATGGCAGCTCACAGCCTTCTGAAACGCTAATTCCAGGTGATCTATCGCCCTCTTCTGGCCTCTGCAGGCACTACATCTACTTGATGCCAGGCATCATGTAGGCAAACACTCCTACACATAAAAAACGCAATCTCAAAAGAAATTTTTTAAATAGAAGACCGAAGCCTTGAGGTCAAAGTTCAATAAGTTCTTCACAAGTCAGCATTTCAGGCCAAGTACTCAATACAGAAAAACTAAGGATGCTTTGTATACAGTACCTTTGGATCCAGGATTGTTCCAAACACCAGGATGAAGAAGCCCTATGAAAGATGGAGGGGAAAGAAAATCCATTTACAATACAGTGATGGTAAGAATAACAAATGCTAACACTCATCACACCACTTCTATTGTAGCCGTACAGAGACAACTCTATCCCAATTTTCTCATTCCCTAGTCTAAGGCTGCAATGCCTCCTCATTTGTTCAACAGATGTTGTCTAAAACAACGAAAAGAAAAGAAAAGAAACCCTGTTATTCAACAAAGAATTGTGGCCACTGTTGCAGCCACTGCAGAGATGAAACAAAGTCCCTGCTTTATGTAGGGGTATCTTAGAAACTTAGGTTGAGTGACATGAAACTGACTCCCATCTATCAGGAGCTGTTCCCCACAGGATTCAAGAATGATGTCGAGAAGACGGTAAGCAATGCACGTGTGCTGTCTCTGAACAGTAGTGAAAGACACTTTCACGGTGCAGGGAAGAGCAGGCGTGTGAGCAGGCGTGTGCTCACGATCTCCTCGTATCACACATATAGAGGAAGACCACGCCAGCAAAAACACAACCATCGCCCACAGCTACAATCCATTTGAACTTTTGTTCTTATATTTTTATATTTCCACTAAGAACAATATGAAACCCCCTTAGAGGAAGGATCTTAAGGGAACGGCCCCATTTTTCTGATGAGGAAAAGGAAGTTCAGAAACCCAACTTTTAAAATGCTGTAGGCAGCGGCGTCCCTTACATACCCTTCTTGGACACTAAGTGGCTTGCGTGGTAGATGGAAAAGGAGAGAGACGCTGTCCTTCCTGGCTAAATCACTCCGGTTTCATAACTGAACATGAGCCCAGTCAGAGAGACACAACTGGCACCATAAAGATGCTACAGCCAATTGTTGCCACCATAATTTGGTGAAGATGGACACACGGAGTATCAGTGTGAATCCAGTTAATTCACTCCTCTGATGGACTCAAATACACACTAAGATATAGACAGTGCATCAAAACCCAATCTTGGTCTGCATGGAGATTTTATCAGACTGTATGTGTGTGTGAACTCTTCTTTTAGAAATGCTTATGGCTATTTACTTTTACTTAGTATTGGCATGTGTGCACGGACATATCCATGTATGTGTGTGTAAGTTCATGTACGTGTGACTGTGAGTGAGTGGGTGGGTCAGTGGGTGCTATGACACACATGTGGAAGCCAGAGAATTGTTCTTAGGGGTGAGTTTTGTCTGTCTATATTGTTGAGTTGGAGTTTCTCTTATATCTGCCATGTTGCATTTTCCATGCTGGCTGGTCCACAAGCTTCTGGCCAATTCTGTCTTGACTTCCCATCTTGTGGGAGGAATGCCGGGTAACAGATGTTCACCATTGCAGCTGGCTTTTAACATAAGTTCCAGGAATGGAGCTCAGGTTTCTCCGGCTTGCATTGCAAGCACCTTCACCTACTGAGCCATCTCACTTGCCCTCATACACTCTTAAGCCTACAATGGCCATTAACCCTAGTGTAAAAATGTCATTGTTGACACAAACCGTCAGTCCACAAAGTATTATTCTTGTAAAGATGCTTAGAACAGACACATCCCAGTACTACAGATACATTTGAAAAATCAGAATCTTAATGAAATTGGCCCAGGAACTACTTTTTTTTTTTTAATTTAGCATGAGAGTTTTAATGGGAATGGCCAGCCCCCCAAGGCTAATTGGTCTGAGTGCTCTGTAGACTGTTTGGAAAAGAGTAGGAGTGTGGCCTTGTTGGAGGAGGTGTGTCAACAGGGCGTGGGCTTGGAGATTTCAAAAGCCCATGCCGAGCTCAATTTCTCAATCTCTTCCTGCAACCTGCTGATCAGGATGCCAAGCTCTCAGCTGCTGCCCCAGCACCATGCCTGTCGGCCTCGCGCCAGGATGGTCCTGGACTAACACTAACACTGTAAGCCAGCCCCGAATCAGAGGCTTTCTCTTAACAGTCCTGTTGGTCATGGTGTCTCCGCATAATAATAGAAGAGTAACTAAAACATCTGCGTACCACAGTTGTAGACTATTTCCTCTACACAAATTTGTGGGGTTTTGGCTTGGTTTTGGCAGGACTAAAATGGCTGTCTCCCATGATAAAAGTTTTAATTCACTGGGGTCGTTTTATATATATTTGCATATTCAACCTTTAAAATAATGATTGGTACCAGGCATGGTGGCACATACATTTAATCCAAGCACTCAGAAGGCAGAGGCAGGTGGATCTCTATGAGTTCAAGGCCACCCTGGTCTATTCCAGGATAGTCGGAACTACTGAAAGAGTCCCTGTCTCAAAAAAAAAAAAAAAAAACTAATAAAATAATAATAGTCACAAAACAAATATGTGTTGATTCTGTATGCAGATGTGCATGTATTTAGTAACTTCATGTGGTTTCTTTGCATGGAGAGGATACTGGGGATTGAACTAGGGGCTCTGAACATGCCAGGAAAGGATCCTACCACTGAACTATATATACAGCCCCAATAACTTTATTACCCACCCTGAGTTTATATAGCCACAAATATGCTACATTAAAATATTGCATTAAGATCACTTTTCACTGGCGTCTATCACCTTGTAGAAAGTGTATCCAAAGAGTTCGTTATCTAGCAGAGAAGAAATGAAAGACTAAATCTTAAAAAGGAAATGAACCAGAGCAGATCTCTCCCACTTCTTTCAGTGGACAAAGCATAGTTTAAGCAGATAAGCCTGAAGTCTTCACCCAGTTTTCAGTCTATAGCACTTTATTCTCTTACTAAAACTTCTTTGGGAGATGAGGGTGTCCCCGAGTCCCACCCAGCCCTCAAGAGCTCTCAGTAAACATGGGGCACAAGAGAGGCAGCAGCGACTGTGACATCCACGGCAGCCACTGACTCTGTACTATTACTTCCACAGCCAAAGGGCTGGCCAGGCTCTCAATCCGTAGATATCTCTGTAGGTCCAGCCTCTGAAAAGCTTTAGAAGGGCTCCTGTGTCATCTGCCGGCCCCTCATCCAGCCTGTTTCAGAATCCCTCTCTTGCTCAGTCAACCTCAGCTACCCCTCACTTCTTCTCACCCATAGCCCCACTTCTGTGGCTGCCTCCCATCCTCTCGGTTGTATCTGACCTCAGTGGGTCCATCTCACTGCTCTCTTTCCTCCCTCCCTGAGCATCCCAAGGAAGCCCTGATTCAGAGATAGGCAAAGAGTGTATCAAAAGAAACAAAGAAGTCTTGGGACCCGCATGACAGTTGCTGTTGTTGTTGTTGTTGTTGTTGTTTGGTTTTTCAAGAGAAGGTCTCTCTGTGTAGCCTTGGCTGTCCTGGACTCACTTTGTAGACCAGGCTGGCCTCGAACTCATAGCGATCCGCCTGCCTCTGCCTCCTGAGTGTTGGGATTAAAGGCGTGTGCCACCACACCTGGCTATGACTGTTGTTTTTAATATAATTCATTTCCTTGTAAATCTGTGTGTTTGAATTTTACAGATGGCTGTGTCTTATAACCAGCTCACAAAATTCCTAGAATGTAAGTCTGCTTCCATAAGCCAGTGCAAGCCAGTAGAGCAATGCTTTCTCCCATCTCAGTGTCTAGCCCTCACTCACATCGGTTGGCAGCTGCCCACTGCCTCATGGGTACTGGCACCTCAGTGACTTCATCCTTCTCTTTGCTACGAGTCAAGGCAGAAAATGACTTGCGTTTCAAGTTGATCCTATTACAAGCGAAGAGTGCCCATTGTATTTAAAACACAAGTGCTCACAGTCCAATCCAAAACAAGAGTCACAGGTCAGGTAGCCAGAGCAAAGCAAGGAAAAGGACTGCTTCAGAGTGAGACGGGTGTTTGTTGAGGGTTTGGGGTGTTTTGAAGAGGAATGGCCCTGCATAGACTCTCGGATATGAAAGCTTCGGCCATAGGGAGTGGTAGTATCAGGAGGTGTAGCCTTGTTGGGGGAAATGTGTCACTGGGGGGGGGGGCGGGCTTTAGGGTCTTAAAAGCTCAAGTATGGCAAATGTGTCACAAAGCCTCTAAGATGTAGAACTCTCAGCTCTTTCTGCAGCTCCATGTCTGCCTGCCTGCGTGCCGCCATGACAACAGTGCCCTAACCGTCTGAACTGGAAGCCAGCCCCAGTTAAGTGTTTTCCTTCATAATACTCACTGGAGTCATGATGTCTTTTCACAACAACCCTAACACAAGGTTTGTAAAGAGTAGATGGGGGATGCACTGAGCTGAAAGTTAGCAACACCGGGGTCTTACCTCAGCCCCACTGATGACTAGCTGTGTAAAGATGTGTGTAATGAATTGATAATTACTAACAGCATTATAAGCCTAGACTTTCCATAGCTTATGCCTATTAACAGGTGTTTGTGGTCTTCAATACCTAATTTTTGTATCGGAACTTGTCACTTTTGGGCACCTCCAGAAAGTGGCAGCATTATACTCTCTTCCTGTATGAGAGCAACGTGCTTGTAAAAAACTAAAGATGCAAAGATGATGCTACATAGTCTTAGTAATATGAGAGTCAGAATTCAAGCCCAGGCCTTTCTGAAACAAATACTTAACATCTATTTCATTGTCTTTTGCATAAAACATGATACGTAGGCTCCTGATCCCCAAACCACTGCACACACTCTCTCCATTCAGACTCCACCCCAGCATCTGGACTTACCTGCAGTGCGTTGAGCAAGGAGAAAATGATGTGGAAAGCCAGGGAGCTGCCATCAATGACCGTGGCTATTCCGAAGCCCCAGGTTAGCCCCAGCAGTGGCGTGAGGATGGCAATGTTCTTGCAGATCCTCACGATGGCTCTTACTTCCTGGAACATGGAACTACCAATGGCAGCTCTCTGGGTCTTGATGACGACCAGTGCGACTGTAATGAGGTTTACGACCACAATGACCAGAGCTGGGACCACAAAGGCCAGAAGAGCTTTGGTCAGGTCCCAGTTAAGCCAGCAGGCCTCAGGCCGGAGGTAGCCTTTTCTGGGCTCTGTGACAGCAAGTGTGATAACAGCAATGACCAAAGGGCATCCATAGCCCACAGAAAAGAGAGATGCCACCAGGCATGACTTGGGCAGTGTATGGAACACGATCAGAATTCCATAAAGGATAAGGACGGCTTTGGCAAGCATCCAGAAGAACACGGCCAGGTAAAAGAAATGAACAAAAAACGTGGCAGCCACGCATCCATTGTGGTGTAATACTGGGCCACTGAGGAAAGAAGCCACAATGAACCACGCATCGGCCATCAGCAAGGTGGCCGCAATGTTTGCGATGCACAGGTGACGTAAATATGAGATCTCCGTCTTCGTCACTTGACTCCAGACTAAGGCCTCAATGGACAAGCAGATGATCAAGCTGCAGATGGAAACGCCCAAGCCTATGTATGTGATATAAATTAGAATGGGGCTATCCAAGGTGTCGGGGGACATGAGAATGGAGAAAGAGGCAAATGACCTGCTTGGCCAACAGTGGCAAATAGCTTGCCGGGAGTTTTCTTGAATCATTTTACAAGCACTTTGGTCCCATCTACGCTCCAGTGTGTGCCAGCCCACACACTGGGATTTCCTCTCTTCTGATTTCCTGATCTTCTCAAATACCAACGAGATTTTTTTAAGCTCCTCAGGCAAAATGACAGACAGGACAAGCCCATTCACGGTCATATTTTCCGAAAGGCTGGCCTCCAGGATGGCCCCAAGAGTTGGAAAAGCAATGCTGATGACCTGGAGAGGAGAAGGTACCTTCTGAAGCCCTTCTGTCGTGAGCAGTACCCTCCCGGTGACCTCATCACTGCTATCATTAATTCGCATTGAGAACGTCAAATTCTTCCCAAGGCTGCCCCTGGATATGACGGTACCCAGGGTCTGAATGAAGACATGTGATATGTTGATGAGCTGATCCTTCATAAGCAGCTTGCTTGCAAAGGAATTGATTGATTGAAGCAAGACACAGCTGCTGTTTCTGTCTTGGATGAAGGTCCAATTTGATATGCTTTTGCTGTTAAGAATGTGATTCGCCATGGCGCTGTAACTCTGCCAAAGGAGAACCGGCATTTAGTAGTGAGCCACTCTTTGAAACTCCCAACACATATAAGGTTTGCTTTTACAAAGTGTGGTCCTTTAACCAGCAGCATAGGCACTCAAATTTCATCCCAAACTCAATGGGTCATATTCAGTATCTTACTTGAACCTCTGGCTGGCTTGTTTGTACAGTAAAACTTAAGTGTATTTGCAGACACATCCAACCTGTGGCCCACAGGCTGCGCGTATCCCATAAGAGCTAATAACGAAGCCCAACACATTTGTAGTTAGCAGTACCATATCACAATGTCAGAAGGTTTGACTGGGGCTCAGAAACAGCTCCGTCACTAACAGGCTTGCCATCCAAGCATGAAGACCAGAGCTCAGATCCTCAGCTCCCATGTAAAAAATGGGAACATTTGTAACCCCATCACTGGTGAAGCAAAGACAGGTGAACCCCAAAAGCTCATTTATCCAAATCATTATATCCAAATCAATAATCTCCAACATCAGCAAGATACTCCCTCTCAAAAAAAATATGATGGAAAGAAACTGAAAAAGACACTTGTCATCTACCTCCAGCTACACATGAATACCTGAATACACACGAGTACACACACATGTACACACACACACACACACACACACACACACACACACACACACACGGATACCATTTAGAGGGTTTATCTGCTTTCCTCCTATTTGTTCAATGCCCTTCTGTGAGAACTGAAGGTATGCAGCTTTTACATGCTCATCTCCACCATCAGTTCCACTGCACATCTGGACAAAACCCATCATTCAATTGCCCTGTCAGAGTACCCATAATGTAGCTGGCATCTGTTAGTCCCAGCCACGCTGCAGGACCCTGAATAGAAAAAAATACGCTGACAACCGGAACTTAGCCTGAGGGTGAATCACACTTCACTACTCTCTACTTTAAGCACCAAAACTATGACTAAATTATTCCAGTTTCATTTCACACTCAACTGTTTCCCGTTTCAGCAGCTTGTTCTAATTCACAAGTGAATACAAGTCCTCCTCCGTGCATGACCCTCAATGTTTCTTCAATATTTTCAGTAGTTTAGATATGCCTCAGAAACGCTGGCCTCTAAGAGCCTCAGAACATCACAGAACAGACTCAACCCCTCAAAGACCTTCATCTTTAAAGACTCAGGAAATCAGAATCAGGACCTCACAGCCTTGGACCCTCACAGAATCTTCCTCTCATAGAGTGAACCCTTCAAAGGCTCAACTTCTTAGGGACTCAGGCCCTCACAGACTCAACCCATCACGGACTCAGACCCTAAAGGAAATTAAATAAATAAATAAATAAATAAATAAATAAATAAATAAATAAATAAGGACTGAGGTGCCTACCACAGAACCAAGTAAGATATATATACTGAAGTGGGAAATGTGGTTCCCAAACCGTGGGAATCCCAGAGGGTGTTCCAGCTAACCTAAGTTCCTTCCCCCAAAGAGAGGCCCCTCTGTCAGGTACGTGAGGCCACTCACCTGCATCTTTTCCTCGTTGATATCTTTGGTTAGGGCTGTTGAGATGTTATGTAGGAGCTGTACCACCACAGCAATGTTCCCTGGTATCCGGGGAGACTTCTTAATGCTTCTGATAGCACAAGACAAATCCTTTGGACATTTTTCCATCAATATCTCTGTTATGGTTTCAGGTTGTCTATGAAAGTTATTTGTACGTATAGTTGATTCAGATGGCTGAACAGAATATAATTCCGCATCCTCCTGAAAGAGAACCAAACAAAGTAAAGGAGTCCTCTATTTGTTGGTGTTAACTACAAAGGGAATTTTCCTGGAATTTAGAAGAGCCCTATTATACGATTGTATATCCCATAATATGCCTTTATTTTCCACCTTCAAAGTCGCATTTAGAGTGGAATAACTTGACCAACACCAAGATGTATAAATCAAAGAAGAATTCTGAATTTCCCAACTGATGGATCCCTAACCCTGTCTTCTGAACCAGCAGCTATTTTCTTTAACATACCGCTTCAAACACTTCCTGCATGTATACATTTCATGCATATCTTCTATCTTTTTATGGATTACTAATGCCATTTAACTTATTTCTACATTCCAAAGAGGTGAACCAAAAGACACAGTGTCTTTTAAAAATACTGGGAGCCAGGGAATAACTCAGCAGTTAAGAGTGTGCGCTGTTCTTACAGAGGACTCAAGGTTCAGAGCCTAGAGCTCACATCAGGTAGCTCACAGCTGCCTGCAACTCCAGCTCCTAGAAACCTGAGGCCTTTGCAGGCACCCACATTTATGAAGACCCTGACAGAAGTACAGCTCCTCATCCACTGAAATTTGGGGTGCAATTCAAATTTCTTGGGTTTAGCAAGTTTGGTGGGCTGTGTTACTAGACAGTAAAGTGCACTGTGGGTACCAAAGCTTTGGGTTATTTTAAAGGCTGAAGGCAAAGATGGAGAAATTGACTGTGACAATTTTAGGTGTGTAGAGGAATTTTAATTCAGAACATGGCTGCTCTGGCAAGAGATCACACCCAAAGACCTTCTATGTATGTGTGATCCAGATGAAATACAAAAACACCTTCAATCCAGGAGAAAGAGGCAATCAGATCTGAGTTCAAGGTCAGCCTAGTATAAAGCAAGTATCAGGTAAAGAAAAGCTTAGGCCCAGGCATGATGGTACACGCCTTTAATCCCAAACAACGAAGGTAAAGTTAGTTTGTAAAAGGAAGCACCCATGTTCGAAAGTGATATTTGATTGAGTGGCAGAAAAAGTGATGAATCAGAGAAAGATTTGACAGAATAGGATATGACCAACTCTCACAAGAACAGAGAAGAAAGGGAAGCTACTGACAGGGCAGTGCAGAGAGAGAGAGAGAGAGAGAGAGAGAGAGAGAGAGAGAGAGAGAGAGAGGCAGTTTTGCCAGGAGAGTTTTACAGAGAAAGTTTGGAGCTAAACACGGGTGAAGGCAAAATGAGAAGGAGCCAGAAGATTTGAAAAGATTGCTGGAGTTAAGTTTTAGGCCAAGCAGAACAATTCAGGGGCCAAGAGAGAAGCCAAACTGAATAAGTCAGCTGGGAGAAGCTGAGCCAGAAGAGCTGAGTTGAACCAACCAGCTATGAGCTCGGAAAGAACAAGAAAGGGTGAGCTTACTAAGCAGTAAGTCTCAGAGGCTGAAAACATTGTAGGCCTGAGTTAGATTGTACGGAGGCTAGAACCTTCCAGGACTAAGTTAGCAAGATGGAGGCAGTGATCCTCTGACACCCCAACTGAGTCAAGTGAATAAAAATTCCTATTACATAGGTGTGTCTCTCTTTACGCTGCCTAAATGATCCGTTTCCCACATGCCACACAGCAGGGAGGGATACAGCACACTAACCTTCAGGTGTCCAAAGTAAAGAGAGAGGAAATAGGTATGTGCTTGTACACTCATGGACAAATAACCTATTGCTGCCTGTCTTCTTCCCACAGTGGGCAATGTTATTATCTGAAGCTCCACTGTGCTGCACAGAGGCCACGTGAGAATCCGTGGTACAGGAGAAAGGATGTTACCTCAAAGATGCTGACGGCATTAAGAGTGTGGCAGGTTTCGGTGACTTTGTGCCATTTCCTGGCCTTACAGGCAAATTCCACGTTGCCCTCGCTGTCTGGGGGGCAAGGCTGAAAGCAGGAGGTGGTATTGTTCTCACAGGCACCGTCACATGCAGCTGGGGACAGAAAAGGCACCCATATCAGATAGGAGGGTATGAGGTCGTGGCTGCATCAGCCAGCCAGTAAGGTGTCACTGTGGCTAAGCCACATCAACTCTGGACATATGGGTATCTTTTCTTGGTAAAATTGAAGATGATTGAAAATGTGTTAGCAGTCATAACATCCTCCTGAAACACGGCCTGTTGCTTTTGATAGAACCACAGGCCAAATTCCAATGTATAAAACTGACTAAAGTGTGTAAACTCCTCCCATGAAATAGGAGGGGAGAGGTCATAGTTTATCCTACTGAGTCACCCTCCCGTGTCTATAGAGACCCCTGAAGACCTCCTCATAGTCCTAGAGATACCCAGGTCAGCTCTAGTGTGTAATCCGCTCTCTGTGCTATTCCCAAAGAAATTTCCAATCCAGAACTTTACAGCAAGCCCCCAAGGTCAGTGAGAGCTTTTCCAGTCACGGCCCTGGTTTGAATTAGCTCAACCGGAATTCTACCGCAAAAAAGTCTGAGACTAGGTAGAGTAGAGGATGCCAGGAAGATATGAACATTGCTGGGGCCAAAGACACAATGGATTTGCACGTAACTAATCAAAGTACAAATATAATCTATCAAGACATCTCGTCTCTCATGCCACGAGCAAAAGGGCTGAAGGTGGCCTGCTGTCACCACAGATGATCCAGCTTCTGCATGGTTGGTAGCCTCTGCCAACGTACCATGTGGCCTGGGTGTCACCTTCCCCTTGCTTTGGCTGGTGGCCTGAAAAGAGAAAATCGAAATTCACAACAAAGCCAAATGTGACACCACTGGCTCATTTTAGCCACCGACAAACAACCATATCTGAGTCAGCTGTGATGTGGACGCAGCCTCCAAAAGGCCAGCAGCTGTTACAAATGGCCCCAGTGATTTTTCCTTCCACTTTTCCTCCACTTCCAGGATCATTACAGCTTATAGCCTGCACTGAAACTACTTTATGGGCAGAAGAAAATTTACTATAAAGTTAATGATGTCTTCTTACTTTGCTTGTATGGGTCCCTCTGAATTCTGGGAAAAGGCCATGCCACATGATCACATGTTCACATAATAGTATTTATCAAATTTTCAAAGACAAAATATTCTGTCTGCCATCTATTGAGACTTTTTTTTTTTTGGTCACTTTATCTCACCCCTTCCCCTTCAAACTCCTGGTTGGGAAATCACTAGAGTGGTGCCAGACAAGGAGTTGACTGGGGAATACAGTTCATTGACTTAAATAGGATACACTTATGTAGTCTGGTGTCAGTTCTAAATTATAAGAACATCGATGCTTAAATGTCATTAATTTAAATTTATTTATAGGCGGCCACAAAACACCAACAAATGTTAAGTGTCCTGACCTCTTGCAACTCTTTGGAAAGAAACTGGAAGTTTTCTCAACTTTTATAGCAAGTCTCTATATATTCACATAAAACTGCTAAGAACAAGTGGAAAAACTAAACAGTGTTATTCCAAACTAGAGACAATAAGAAAAGTATAGGGCAACGCAAAAGGGAAGAATGGGGAGCTGAAGAGATGGCTCAGCCGTTAAGAGCACCAGCTGTTCTTCCAGAGGACCCTGGTTCGATTCCCAGCACCACATGGCAGCTCACAGTCATCTATAACTAAAGCTCCCGGACCTCCAAGGGCACCAGGCACACACATGGTGCATAGCTGTGCATGCAGACGAAATACCCATACACAAAAAGTAAATGTTTAAAAACATTTAAGTGAAAGAATAATCTTTTTTCTTATCTATAGAAGAAATTATAAACTCAGTAGTAACACAAATGTAAGAAAAATGCAAGTATAGCTTGTCTCATAAATTATTACCAGTATTATTTTTTACTGAATGTACTACTGAGTAACACTGTAGTTTCTGGATATAAATTCCACTAGCGATTCTGCTTGAAAAGTATTTTGACTCTTTTTCTCGTTTTAAGAAAATGTTCCCTTTCATTTTGTATTTTATATTACTCTTCTTTAGGAGCGCTTTCCCCATCCCACCCACCCACACAGAGAGTGAGGTCTGAGAAAAGCCCTCCCGGATTCAAACCCTGACACTGTCACTTAAGGGGGGGGCAAGTTCAACTGTCTGTGCCTCTGTTTCTCCATCAGTGAGCAGAACAGGCGTTCCTGCCATATGGAAATGAATGAGTTCACACACGGCAAACCCAGAGGTCTACCCTTAAAAGTGTGAGATCTCTTTATGATTTGGCTGCTGTTATTATTCTGATACTGAATAGTGATTACACGGAGCTCACGGTTCAGCCTTCAAAGCAACCTTTTTGGATTCAGTTCTAGACGTCCTAACCTTTCCTCTGCCTTCTGGAGGACTTGTCAACCACACTGCCATACAACACTGCTCACCTAGTTAACCTCGACTCACCTGGCCTGCTGCCGTCCTAATCTTTTTCATCGTGTCTTCTCAATTAAATTCTAAGTTCCTTAGAAGCAAGGCTGTGCGCTATCTTCCTTTATCCCCCATGTAAATAATTCAAGGTCTTGTACATATGTACACTTGTGTAAGAACATGTTGGTATGCATGTGTGTACACTCACAAATACAGGTATGCATATGCTAACATGTGTGTAGGAAAAGAGGCAAGTTCAGTCTTCCTATTTCTGAACCAAATAAGTGTCCTCTAGCGGCTGGGAAGAGCATTATCCAGCTCCAACTTGTTTTCCAAGATTCTAGCTATTGAGGAAGAAGTAAATTTTCTGGACATTGTTGTCTGACATGGGATTGATTTTATTTTCTTATTAACAATATTGTTTGTCTCTATATTATCAAAAAGAAGATTGAATATTCCCTGTTTTATCTACCAAATAAAACTATGACGACTCTGAATTGGGCATCTGAGGCTCTCCAGAGCTTACAAAGGATCGCTGAGACAGTCATGAAACTGACTACCCTTGGGCTCACTAGTGTATGAAAGCCTCTCGTCTTTATTCATGGGAACAAATCCCTAGTGTTTCTTTCAAAATATTGCACTGCTTCCACTAAACCAAAAGGCTACAATAATATTTCCAGAGGTCTTGCAGACTGTGTAGATAGTCCATCCCTGCCTCCTTACTCTTACAAAGAAGAATGCAAAGACTGACATAGGTGAGGTGACCCAAAGAAGACCATGTGGGGAATCCCTCTTATTCCTGAGATTAGAACATTGTCTCCTAATTGTTTCAGCATAGCACTTTCTAAAGGTCCAACATCAGACCTTGTTCAGCTTCAATAGGCCTCAGGAAATAATGGCCTCTAAAGTCGCCCAAAACCCATGCTGACGTGGCCGTGATCAACAATATAGCCAAGTCAGCAGCTATGGAGGAACTCTGGTCACTAAACAAACTACAGATGCATCGCAGTTTATTAATTAGGTGTATGGGCAGAAGGCCATGGAATGCTGTTGACAAGACGTTCTGGAAAGTCTACCTTCTCATGTGAAAGACCTAATTTGCTTCATCCCAGATAAATTTTTGAGGTACATCATGCCTGGTCCTTCTGGTCAGTTCCTGTCTAGGTAGCATCCAAAGTGGGTGACTTTAGCTTCAAATATGAACATTCCTCAACCTCATACCACACAAAAAGGTAAAGGAAAGCCAGGACGGGGCAGAACCTGACAGCTTGAGAAACTTGTACAATGGAAAGAAAAGGATAGATAAAGGGTGACCCCTAATATTAACAATAATTACTGTTTCCCTGCTCTGACTACTCCACATTTTTGTTGAAAACTCTAGACAAGAAAACAAAATATAGTGCCAGGATATGGGCTTTAGAATGCCACAGCAAAATGTCTTCCCTAAGCACCTATAATTTCTGTCAGAAATCAGATTTCAGTTCAGTGTTGGGACAAATGGGGAGTCACAAAGAAGAAGGGCAAACTAATTAGATGGTAAATATTGTTTGGAAAACTCATGACAAGAACTTCCAACATCATTCTCTCTGAAGGAGGCTTTTGTTCAGTTACTTATCTCACATAGACCACATCCTACAACCCTGACCTCAGCACCACCGTCTACAACGTGAGGGCTGAGAGCTTCACCGGTTTGCCTCAAAGCTGCCTTTCGGATCTGACAGTCAAACAACATTACCCTTTCCCCCAAATTCCCAACAACAACAACAACAACAAAAAAAGTCATCTCTCCCAGTGTTCCTTCACACCTTAATTTGAATAAATGAGGACAATTAAAGTGATGTACAGCATGTATGACAAAGTTCACTACCCTTACAAAAATTAACAGTGTAATTTGCTATAAACTCCACCCTTGTTCTTCTGCCAAGATTCTAAAAGGAAATGCTATTGGTACTTTGAATGGAATGATGCCTCATTGTGCCCACTAACTGTCATTAGCATCTCCTAGTCACGTAGGTAGAGGAAGTGGCATCCTTCACTACCTCTACGACTCAAGGCCCTCAGGAAACAGCATCACCCTAGATAGGAAGTCAAAGGTTCACTACCCAAGAATATGGGGAGTGGGATTTTATTACCCTTGAATCATCTCAGCTTCACTGAATTCCAGAACTGATGGGGGAAATTAACATGAAACAAATCCATAGCAATGTGGTCTTTCCATTGCCTGTCACTGTAATTTCTTCAGCGTGTGCTAGGCGCACTCCTTCACCACCTTCCCCTTACACATCAGCTCTCAGGCAAGAAAGCTGGTAATTGATGGAGTCTTTGCCCATTTATTCTCCCCACCAAATCATTATCCACTCTCCCCCTAATTTTACCTGGCACAGTATCCTGCAAGAGTCTGTCGGCAAAAGAAGCACCAAGCAAGACAACCAAAGTGCAGGAATCATTGTCTTCCACACAGTGAGCATTCTTGCTTCTGTAAAAATAAAAGGCAAAATGTCTCCAAATCGAAGCTTTCATAGCACCATGCCTCTTCGGGCACAGTTCATCTATGAGAACTGACTCTATTCAGTGTCCTCTACATAGCTCTCTCTGGTCAGCCGTGGTGGCCCAGTGCCCTACTATTAAGATTACCACGAGGCTGCAGGTAGAATCGTCAGCCCGTACAGGGAGGCTCAGGCCACAGCTGAGCTGTCTCTGTTCTCTGTTGTTGATTTGCATGGCACACCTAACACGGGAATCTCTCTACACAAAGCTGCTTGGTGGATTTCGCCTGGCTGACTGGCTGGCTGTAACAAATAACAGCCTGTGTTCGGGGAGGGAGAATGATAACTCACTCCCTGGATTAGAGAGGGCTGGGAACTGTGTAGGTGGCTACAGGACATGAGCAGGGATTCTTGTGGGGAAGCTTGGCCTAGAAATACCTTTGAAGAACAAGCACTAGGCTTATCCTATTATCTCTCTTTGCCCCAAGCCCCAGAGGTGTTAAGTAACCAGCAGTTTATGCAATTGATCTTGTTATGCCTATCAGAAATTACGTCAAAACTGAGCCAATTGCTTGCCATCTCCAACAACGTTGGCATGTGTTGGGCATACAATACACTCAGAAATATACTCAGTGGAGAAAGAGGAAAGGAGAGAGAGGGCAGGAAGAGAGGAAAGGAGGAAGGAAAGGTGGGTGGGGAGAGCTGACAACTGGCAAAGGGACACAGAGGATTCTGGAAAACCCACTGTTAAAGAGTCATCTGAAAATATTAACATTAAATTTTAGTATTTTCATCCTGAGTAAGACAGTAATTGAGAGATGTTAGAAGTCTGCTTCCTAGAAAAAATAATTTGCATGGTCAGAATTCATTGTCTACGTAAATGAAAATTACATATATATGTATATACATATATATATACACATATATATCCATTATTCTGCATAATTAATACATTCTCATACACTTCTAAAAAGTAAGATCCAACATGTACCCAAAGGTATGTCTCCCTCCCACCGTGAGAGTTGATAGGTGGATAGGTGACAGGTGATAGGCAGGCAGTAGATGGGCAATAGATAAATAGATGATAGACAAATGGACAGACAGACAAATGATAGATTACACAGAGAGGAGAGGATAGACAAAGATAGATGATACACAGGTAGAAGGATGGGTGGGTGAATAAATAGATGATAGATAGATAGATAGATAGATAGATAGATAGATGATAGGCAGACTGATTGATTGATTGATTGATTGATTGATTGATAGAAGATAGATAGATAATAGACAAATGAATAGATGGATGAATGGATGGATGATAGATAAATAGGCAGATGATAGAGATAATAGATGATAGATAGATAGATAGATAGATAGATTGATAGATAGAATGACAGACAGATAGTTGATGGAATAAGACCCAGAAGACTTGGCTGTTATCACAGTAGTTGGGTGTTTTTTTTCCTTTTTTTTTTTTTTTTTTTTTTTTTTTTTTGCTACTTGACTATCTTTAGGCAGAAAGAATTCTTGCACTCATTCGTGCATCGTATGTAATATCGTCATTACTTAAACAATAAAATTGTGTTAACTTTTTATTCATGTTTTCTACTCTAAAAGATAAATCTAGCAGAAATTCCACTAAAAACCCAATGGTTGTGCAAAATATTTGCAGCACATCTTTCAGCTTTCTGTTAGTACATTTATGGCTCTTCCACAAAAGGCAAGCATACTGCCCATTGCTTTTAAACAGCAATGCAGAGGGCACATAATTCCCAGAAAACTCACAGCCATTTTTATGTCTTTTATTTCACCCTAAGTCACTCAAATACATAATGACTCCAAAGAATGCTGGTGATCTGTCAGCCACCTCCAAGGCCCTCATGGCTTTGAGTACACTTAGTAAAGCAGAAACATTACAGCCACGGGTGCCTTGTTGCTATAGTTCTGAGAAAACCTAAAAACAAAGCTCAATGTGTCTAAATCAACTTGTATCTTCTCATCATCTTGGGATATACCATAGTAGTAGCATATTTTCAAGGCAGTAGGGTCAATGTCTAGTACCACACACACACACACAAAGCCAATAAACAAATAAACAACAGAACAGAACCATATCCACTCTCCGAAACAGAAATCTCTTAAGAGACTGGGAAGATGTTTATGTCTGTAAGGTGCTTGTTGTGCAGGCATGACAAGTTGAGTTCAATTTCCAGCACCCAGAAAAAAACCAAGAGCAGCTTCAGGCACCTATAACCCTAGCCCTGGGGAGACAAAGAAAAAAGAGTCCCTAGGGCTCACTGGCCAGCTGGACCAGACAAATTGTAAGTTCCAGTTTGAGTAAGAGAGAGGAAGGAAGGAAGGAAGGAAGGAAGGAGGGAGGGAGGGAGGGAGGGAGGGAGGGAGGGAAGGAAAGGACTAAAGAAATGACTCAGAAGCTAAGAGCACTTGCTGCTCTTCCAGAGGGTGGAAGCTGGGTTCCCAGTACCCAGATTGCACAGCTCACAAGTGCCTGTAACTCTATCCAATACCCTCTTATGCCAACACACATCTGCATACACACACAGACACACACAGATACATACATGCATACACATACACACATACATATGCACATACATGCCCACACATACAGATGCAGACACACACATGCATACATTCACAAAAAAAAAAAAGGAAGAAAAAGAAATGCTCGATGTCCTTAGTCATCAGAGAAAGGCAAATCAAAATGACTGAGACTCCATCTTACACCCATTAGAATGCCTAAGATTAAAAAAAAAAAAGAAAGAAAGAAAGAAAGAAACTCAAGTGACAGCACATGCTGGCAAGGATATGGAGAAAAGGGAACTTCATTGCTGGTGGGAGTGCAAATTTGTACAACCACTTTGGAAAAAGTGGAAATAGTTCTACTTCAAAACTCAGCTGTTCCACTCCTCGGAATATACCCAAAAGTTGTTCCACCACACAGCAAAGACATTTGCTCAGCTATGTTCATAGCAGCCTTATTCGTGATAGCTAGAATCTGGAAACAACCTAGATGTCTCTCAATCGAAGAATGGATAAAGAAACTGTGGTACATTTATACTATGGAATACTACTCAGCTATTAAAAACAAGGAAATCTTGAAATTTGCAAGCAAATGGATGGAACTAGAAATGATCATCCTGAGTGAATTAATCCAGACCCAGAAAGATACACATGGTAGATACTCACTTATAAGTGGATACTAGCCCAACATGGATGTCCTCTGAAAGTCTCCACTCAGCGGGGGATTGGGACAGATACTGGGACTTGCTATTGGGACTCCAAGTGAGAGAGGTATGGGAGAATGGGGAAATAGAAGAATCTAGAGGGTCCTGGAACCCTACAAGAAGACCATCAAGGCTGGTGGATCTCTACACAAACTACTGTACCAACCAAGGACAATGTATGCATTAAACCTAGACCCTCTATTCATGTCTGTCCAATGGACAACACATTCTCCACAGTTGTGTGGGGAGCGGGGACTGACTCCGACATGGACTCTGGTGCCCCCTATTTGACTACTTCCCCTTGATGGAGAGGCCTGGTAGCACTCAGAGGAAGGGGAAACAGGCTACCAGGATGAAACCTGATAGGCTGTGATCATATGGTGAGGAGGAGGTCCCCTTCTGTCACAGACCTAGAGGAGGGGAATAGGTGAAAAAGGGAGGGAGCAGGGAACGGAATGATACAAGTGAGGGGACGACAATTAAGATGTAATCTGAATGAATTATATAAACAAATAAATAAAAATAAGGAAGAGGGCAATCAAAGAAGAAGCCTGATGTTGACCTCTGGCCCCCACATGCATGCTTACATACCACACACAGAAGTGCACACAAACATGTGCACAGATACCAAAATACAGAAAAGTATTTCTCTCAAGTAAAACAAACTTTACAAATGCTCTAAGAAATGATTAGAGGCAGTAAAGCTGGATGTGGCGGTTCTCACCTGTAACTGAAGCTGAGACCCAAGGATGGGTGAGAGTTCAAGGCCAGACTGGACTGTGTAGGTAGGCCCTCTTGAAAAGAAGAGGAAGAAGAGGAAGAAGAAGGAGGAGGAGGAGGAGGACAACAACAAGTAGAGGAGGAGAAGGAAGAGGAGAAGAAGGAAGAGGTGGAGAAGGAAGAAGAGGTGGAGGAAGAAGAGAAGGGAAAGAAGGAAGGAAAGATAAAGAGGGAGGGAGGGAGAGGAAGATAGAAGAAAAGAAAAAGGACAAGAAAAAAGATATGAGGCATTACTCTACCCAAAAATTTAAATAGACATAATAAACATTTTTTTAATGGCAATTGAGGTTTACAAACCAAGATAGAAATGGTTTGCCTAAAAT
The DNA here is from genome assembly GCF_964271855.1 of Acomys minous. Classification (NCBI taxonomy): domain Eukaryota; kingdom Metazoa; phylum Chordata; class Mammalia; order Rodentia; family Muridae; genus Acomys; species Acomys minous. The sequence goes on along the minus strand of NC_140495.1, from coordinate 65,316,636 downwards.
TGTTGGTTTTGTTTTGTTTTGGTTTGGTTTGGTTTGGTTTTTGGTTTTTGGTTTTTGAAGACAGGGTTTCTCTGTGTAGCCCTGGCTGTCCTGGACTCACTCTGTAGACCAGCCTGGCCTCAAACTCACAGAGATCCACCTGCCTCTGCCTCCTGAGTTCTGGGATTAAAGGCATGTACCACTACCACCCAGCTAAAATGGTTTCTGGTTTTGTCTTTTTTGCTTGTTTGTTTGTTTGTTTGTTTTTCTTTCTTTCTTTCTTTCTTTCTTTGTTTTTGAGACTGAGTTTCTCTGTGTAGCCTTGGCTATCCTGGACTCACTTTGTAGACCAGGCTGGCCTCCAACTCACAGAGATCTGCCTGCCCCTTCCTCCCAAGTGTGGGGATTAAAGGCATGCACCACTACCACCCAGCGTGGGTGTTATATATAAATACCTTGATCATATATCATTTTGCTTTAACTTTTTTTTTTGATAAAGGGGCTCTCTACATACCCCTTGCTGCCCTGGAACCTTCTATATAGACCAGGCTGGCCTCTGCCTCCAAGTGCTGGGAATAAAGTTGTGCACCACCCAGTTTACTTTAACTTTTAAAGAGTTAGAGTTAGTATAATATTTATTTTTTAATGGTTTTGGTTATTACTAAAAGTATATTTCTATGCATTGCAAAATAATCCCTGTTTTGTGTGGAAACATCTCTCATGTGGGCCTTCATTAGACTTTGCAGGGCAGCCTGTTGATAGTTCCATTGCTACAGAGAGCCTAGAACCTTCTAAGCCCACCTTTATTACCCAAGAAGACCTCATTGTGCATAGAACTGAGACTCTAGAATGCTGTCTTGCCTCGAGTCTCAGAACAGAATGCCTCACTTTTTTGTGTTTGTGCCTTCATAAGCTTCTTCTGAAGGTTAAAGATATTTCCTCAAGTTGACCCTTTCTTGGATTTTGCTTATAGAACCAGTTGCTTGTTAAGCGGAGCGGTGGGTTTTCATATGGACTTGCAGGAAAGCACTCTTTTCTCCAGTGTGTTCACAGTTGTTAAAGTGCAAGTGGCGCCATGAAAGCAGCAAGTTCTGAAGCAGCAGGAAGGCCGAGCTGCAGGCAGAGATGTGACTAGACTATCCAGCGCTTACCCCGTCACCAGGGCCTCCATCTCTGCACTCTTGTCAAAAGCCATGGGCGTGAAGTAGGTAGATGCATACACAAATAACAAGCATTCATTAATTAACAATGACTTTTCCCTCACCCTCCTCAAGGAAGCCAAAGTATGATGGGGCCCCTGGTGCCCAGCCTAGGGTCTGGGATTGCAGACAAAGACTGCTCCCTGGAGAACAGCATTCAGGCTTTGCTGAAAGCGAGCACTCAGAAGCAAACAGCACACAGGGTGAGCATGCTCACATGGCATCCATGTCAGGCACTGACCAGAGTGTGTCCTGAGAACCAACTACCTCATGAGTCACCACAAAAGCAAAGACAAATCACTATCACTCTGATGCTGCAAGGACAGGGACTAATGGCATATGCAAAATTTAGGGCTCAGGTGATTGCTGAGTCAACCAAATGCTTGCTATGCAAACGTGAGAACCCAGACGTGATTTCCCTGAACCCATTCAGAGAGTAGAAAAGAAAAAAACTGATTTGTACAAATTATTCTCTGACCTCCACACCAACTAAATAAGTAAAAATTTGAATTTTTTAATTAAAAATTCTGAAATGGAGTAGATTGCCATAGAAAAGCACAATTCCTAAATATTACTTTCTTTTCATCTCCTTTTTAACTAACTGTAGATAAGACAGAATCTCCAGAACATCACAAAGTCCAAACTGTAGCAGCCCAAAGCCTGCCCTGGGCTCTGGAGAGAGCTCCGTGCTCTCCCACAGCTTAGCAGAGAGGCAAGCACAGGAAAGATGGGGAAGCAAGGCTCTCCAAGGTCTTAACACAGTCATGGGGCTCCACCACACACTTCAAAGATTATTTCAGGGCACATTTTAGCAGGGCATTCAAATTGTAGCATCATCCCGCTGAGAAAATGGCGGAGGTTCAGGATACATTGTGAAATGGAAAGAGAGGTGTGAGACTTCCTCATCGCAGAGATGTAAGGACCCTAGGCCCATCCCCAGATTTAAAAAAAAAAAAAAATCAGAGAAATCGGAGGAAACTCTGACAGGGCATTTAACAAACTCTCAGCTCCCTGTTACTCATCAGATGTTCTGGCCTGCCTTACCCATCCTGCTCTTCCCTAAGATACTGACTTCCTCAGATGCCCGTCTCTGCTGTCAACGGCTTTCCCCAAGTCAAGTTCAATTAGAGCAGGACTAGAGAGATTGCTCAGTGGCTAAAATTGTAAGTACCAGTATGGTTGCAGACACACTGGCCATTGGAGGGGCAGGTGCAGGAGATCCCTGTGGCTTACTGCCGGATCAGTCTCACCAAAACTGCCAACGCTAAATTTAGTAAGTGATCTTGTCTCAAAACTAAGGTGGAGGAGGATGCCTGATATTGACCTCTGACCTTTGCACCCATACATGCATGTGCACATACAACACACACTCACACATGTGACACACTCACACATGCACCATATACATATACTCATGCACATGCACTCACATTCACACATGTGACATACATATGCATTGTATATACACGTATTCACATTCACTCACACACGTGCACTACCCCTCCTACACACACACACACACTCATACACATACGGAAATTCTTCACAGCTTAATGTACAGAACAGTCTGATATGAAAATAGGCTTTAATTATGCATCAGTTCAAAGAAGAAAAGCTAAAATAGCAAATGATGATAAATCTTGGGAAGCTAGGCCGGGGATATGGCTCAGCTGGTAGAATGCTTGTCGTGAGTTCAGTTCCCAGAACCGCGTAAAGTTTCCTCACCTGCATAGCATTTGAGTCCAGACTGGACTACTTGAGACCCTGTCTCAAAAAGAAAAAGTATTTCAAACATCAAAATAACATCATGAACTTTATATGTGAATTAGATTGAAGCCAAGTGACACTACTCAAGTGACAGCACACGCTGGCGAGGATGCGAAGAAACGGGAACACTCCTCCATTGCTGGAGGGAGTTCAAAACTTGTGAAATCACTTTGGAAATCAATCTGGCTCTTTCTCAGAAAACTGGGAATAGTGCTACCTCAAGACCCAGCTATACCACTCCTGGGCATATACCCAAAAGATGCTCTACCATATAACAAGGACATTTGCTCAACTATGTTCATAGCAGCCTTATTCATAATAGCCAGAATCTCAAAACAACCTAGATGTCCCTTAACCAAAGACTGGATAAAGAAACTGTGGTACATTTACACTATGGAGTACTACTCAGCTATCAAATACAAGGAAATCTTGAAATGTGCAGGCAAATGGATGGAACTAGAGACAATCATCTTGAGTGAGGTAACCTATACCCAGAAAGACATGCATAGTATGTACTCACTTATAAGTGGATATTAGCCCAACATAGATATCCTCTGAGAGAGTCCACCCAGCAAGGGATCAGGACAGATACTGGGACTCAAACCCAGACTCTTGATTAAGAGCTGCAAGGTGTATGGAAGAGATGGGGAACGGAAGGATGGGGGAGGGGTCGTCAAGAACTCCACAAGGAGACTATCAAGGCTGGCAAATCTGGACCCAGGGGTGCCTACACAAACTGATGCACCAACCAAGGACACTGTAAGCAAAGAACCTAGAGCCCCTGTTCAGATGCAGCTGATGGGCAGCTCATTCTTCATGGTTATGGTGAGAGCCTCTGACACAAATTTAGTGCCCCTTGGTGGAGAGTCCCTGTGGGAACACAGAGGAAGGGAATGCAGGCTATCCAGATGAGACCTGATAGGCTGTGGTTAGACAGTAGGGGAGCAGGACCCCACCTATCAGAGGTCTAGGGGAGGAGAATAACGTGGAAAAGGGAGGGAGGGTGGGAACAGGAAGATAAGAATGAGGGGATTACAATTGAGATATAATGTGAATAAATTATAATAAAATATACATGATATCTTTATTTTTAAAAAGTATCAAGCTAAGAAGCATTTGAGGCAACTTAAGAGTTCACGCTGATAAAGGAGAAACATAGACAGCAAAACTGGGGGGCCTAGAGAGATGGCTCAGTGGTTAAGAGCACCGACTGCTCTTCCAGAGGTCCTGAGTTCAATTCCCAGCAACCACATGGTGGCTCATAACCATCTATAAAGTGATCTCATCATACTGCATACATAATAAATAAATATTTTTTAAAAAGACAGTAAAACTCTAACAGTTAATCTTGACTGTCAACTTGGTTAGTGCTTGGCTTGACTTATGTGTTTCCATTACACATTTTTTTCCCTGAAGCACTCCTGATACTCCAATTTCAATAGCCACATCATTATCATAAGCACAGGATCATCTGTACATCAGCAAAGGAGTCTCAAGAGCTCGTGCACATGAGACAAAGACTCGGAAATGATAGAAAAGTAGGTTAGTCTCCTGGTAGTGGTAGTGTAGTTGTTGTTGTTGCTATATTGTCATTATGACTGCTAATTACTTGCTTAGGCATGTTTTCATCTCAACCAAACTTGCCTGGAATTTGCCTGCCCTTTCAGTATTTATCGTGGGTGAAGCCACGTGAACAATAATATGCTTGGCCCAATGCTTTGAACTAAGGGACAACAGCTGACCTCACTAGGCCCATAAGCCCTCAGCACAGGAATTTTTACAACCTAAACAGGAAGAAAGAGTTCAACTCCCTCTCTTAATCCAGAAAAGGAGAAAACAATGGGAACCCAAAGCAGTAATTCCAGATTTAATTGCACAATAAGATTCCAAGAGAAACCTGTGTGAAAATACTCATGTCTGAGTCCATGAGGATTTCTGGAAGTAAGACTCAGACGCCGTCATTTTCTGTAAAACTCTTTTGCGTTATGTATTGTGTCATCTTGACATAAAGTGCAGTTGCCTGGGAAGAAGAAATCTCCGTTGAAGAATTGCTTTCATCCGATTGGCTCATGGTCAGTGTCTTAATTGCTAACTGATACAAGAAGGCCCAGTCCATTGTGGGCTGTGGCATCCATCCCTGGGCAAGTAAGCCTGGGATGAACGCTAGATCTTGACTGTGACCTCTGTATGCTACACCTTGACTGTGACTTCCATATGCTACACCTTGACTGCAACCTCTGTACACTACACATTGACTGCGTCCATCATTAGCATTTTTTAGAGAAGAGCCAACTTTTAGTACTTCCCAACTGATATTAACATATGAAATTGAGGGGAAACCCCAGGATTCCTATTAATAAGCCATTGAGAGCAACCCACCCACTGAAGGAAAATAAAGAACAAACCAAGAAGATGCCATATGGAAAACAAAGGTGAAAACCAAGAGTTCGGGCCACTGTCTTTCATGTCCTGGGTTGTCTAAGACATCCTTGCATTACAAGGCAGTCCCTTTGGGACACTCAAGCTAGATTGGTTTAGGAGTTTGCTTGCTGCATTTCAAAAATTCAAGAATAATATGCAGAGGCAGTGAGAGTTTACAACTCTTATAAAAATAAAATCAGGACAGGAGAGAGGACTCAGCAGTTAAGAACACTGGCTCTTCTTCCAAAGAGCATGAGTTCAGATCCCTGCACCCACATGGCAGTTAACAACCATCAAATCTTTCAGTTCCAAGGGATCCATCATCCTTACCTGATGCCATGCAGGCAGGAGGCACACATACTAGTGTACAGATAGGCATGTAAGCAAAACCACCCATATACATAGATAAATAAATAAGCAATATTTAAAAATAAAGTCGAGGTTTCCTGTCTACTGTGGCTATTTACTGGCTGTTCTGTTAAGAGAAACAATTAGAAGTAACAATTTCTATATATCCCCAAGTCTACCCCATAAACTGTAGGTTTTCTGAAGTGCCTAAGATGGGCTAAGGCTATTTTCCACTGTCGAGTTCGATCATATCTCACTCAGACAGAACCAAGGGGCAGTGGCAACAGCAGTGGGTGTGGCCTGCCCCAGTAGGAAGAAGCACATTATCATTGTAGTGGTCTAGAATTGTCAGGATTTGCTGATGGTTAAAGAAAGAAGAAAAACAGACTGCCACTTGAAACACACTTGTACTATTGTTCTCTATAGACACAGCATCCCCATTAGTGCTTAGACCCAGGGAAAGCTGCTTCCAACCTCATTTCCCGTGCCCCCTCCACACCCAAATTTCCAGAGACCAATCCTGGTTCCTGTTTACAAGTTTTTGTTCATCCATCAGACACACAATGATGCCGTACCTCTGAACTCTGTATATCTGGCTGGAAAGGGATGGAGATGTATGTGATCTTGGAATACAATCTGTAAAGACCCCAAATGCAGCACTTGGGGCCTGGGAACTGGCTCAGCCAGTAAAGTGCTCGATGCTCGAACACAAAGACCTGAGCTGTCTCCCCAGCATCCATGTTAAAAGGTTGGTACTGGAGTGAGCCTCGGCTCTGAAGGACAGAAACAGGGGGAGAAGGACCCCAGGGACTCCAGAACTGAGAGACCCTGTCTCAAAATATAAGGTGGGGAGTAATAGGAGATCCCCAGTGTCAACCTCTGGCCTCCGCGTGAGTGTACAAAGGTACACATATGTGCCTGTGCAACTCACATGCAGATGTGCATCCACTTGAGCTCCCTCCCTCCCTCTCTCTCTCTCTCTCTTCCTCACACATACATATACACAAAAACATATACACAAACACACACACACACACACACACACACACACACACACACACACTCATAATGTAAGCCTTGCAGTCCAGTAAGGCAAACCATTTACTAAGTGTACTAAATATCATTCATCTGAGCTACTAAGAAGTCAAAAGTATTTCAATAATAATGATGATGATGATTAATAATAATAATAATAATAATAATAATAATAATAATAATACAGATCAACTCTGAAAGAGTAAACAAAATAAGCCATGAGAAATGTGAGCGTAACTCCCTTTTCAGTCAACAACTTTTTTGATGGGGAAACTAGCATTTTATCAAAATTCAAAGAGTAAACATTTTGAATAAAAAATAAGCTTGCTTTTTAAAATATGCTCAATGGACAGTGACTCCTCCTGGAAAAGGAAAGCACCCTGGCTGGTGGTTCTGGTGGTAGCGGGGAAGGGGGGCGGGTTCCAGATTTTTTTGAGGAGGTATAAAACTTGCCATCTGATTTCAAGGACATGTTGAAGCTGGTGGAACTTTAATAATAAAATTGAGTATTAAATAGCATAGCATCTCATGGGAGAAAAAGCCAAGCTCCCATGACCAACTGTGTTTAATCACGTGAAATCACGGGGTGGGGGTTGGGGGACGTGGATAGACTCAGTTGTTCAGTCATTCTAATATCTATATTTCACCATCTAGGTTGGGTCAGGAGAGCACAGAGCCAAAGACAAAAGTAAAGCTGTTTTCCAGAGTGGAGCTTGTATTGAATAGAGCTTCCAAGTCACCAAATTCTTTCTTGGCACTCATTCCCTGTACGTGTTATTAACTGAGGCCCAAAAGACCGAAGCCATACTGCCATAATTAGCTGCTCCTTTCTGAAGTTCCTCAGCGCAGGGAGATCACAGGAAGGAAGGGAGAGGATGTGACTACTCACCGTGGCTGGTCAACAAGGCTCTTGCGATCTCTGCCGTCCTCCCTGGCGGCTGGAGGGAGGGGCGTCATTGGCTTTCCTTTGCCATGTCTCTCTTCAGATCAGCAACTGGGCTCCTGTACCTCTTAGGCCATCACATCAGCCCCGAATGGTAGCTCCAAAGACGGAGGCAGCTGTGCTGGTCTCCCACACACAGCTGCCCCATGTGCAGAGGTGCTGTAGCCTGACAGACAGGTCCTACCTGGGAGTAGCATCTGCAGTGGGAGGGGCAGAGAGCTGGAGACGTGATGAGTCACGAACCAAGTCTCTCTCTCTCTCTCTCTCTCTCTCTCTCTCTCTCTCTCTCTCTCTCTCTCTCTCTCTCTCTCTCTTCTCTCTGCTCTGCCTTTGACAAAAGGTCCTGGCCCAGGGCTGTGGTGGTGGCACAGGATCTGTGGTACTTGACCAGAACTTTTCATCCTGCCAAGTCTACCTGAGCCTAAGAGACAGATACAGAAACCACACATGGTGTCTGCACAGGGGCTGTAACCGTCCGGCTATGGGAGCACTAATGTTATTCTAGCAGGCCTTCACCTATTCCTACTTGTCCTTACTTCCAGGAACAAGTGTTAGTACAAGTCGCCACCTCTTTGTGGTTATGGGGACACAGATAGTTCTACCGTGGGGGCCAGGAATTCAGAATGTCAGCTCCTGCACCAGCCTGGGTAGCAGGTGAGTGATCAGCGGCCCTTGGCGACTGGCAATGGCCATAAGGAAAGGTTGTCACTACCTGGAAGTTAGTTTTCACTGCACCAGAACTAAGCCTTATACTGACGGATACAAACACATGGGCTCTTGCAAAGCAACTGGATCATAGCTTTATGAAACTTAAAGCAACTAAAAAATTATTTTCGCTTTGTTTTTGTTTTTGTTTTTTTTTAGGGGTTAGATTTGGGAGAGTTCTTGGGCAGGACTTTGTTTGCTTTTGTTTAAGAATTCAGGGCCTTTTTAGTTTTTCATTCGTGTTTGAAAAGCTACACTCAGGGTTACGTAGAATATGACCTTTTCTTTTTAAACACTCAACAGAAAAGTTCTTGTAGTGTGGTGAGAGGCACCCTGTCCTGGTTTGCTTTCCATTAATGTGAAAAACACCATGAGCAAGAAGCAACTTAGGGAGAAAGGGGTATATTTCACCTTATAGTTTATAGCTATCCACCAGGAAGGGAAGTCGGGACAGAAACTTAGAGACAGAAATTGAAGCAGAGAGCATGGAAGAATGCCACCTGCTGCCTTGCTCTCCTTGGCTTGCTCAGTCTGCTTTCTTACACGGCCGCTACCTGCAACCCCCTGCCCAGGGGTGGTGCTGTCCACAGTACGCTAACTCCTCACGATCAATCAATACTTATGAAGAAAATGCCCTCCATGGACTTGCCTACAGACCAATCTGATGAAAATATTTTCTCAATTGAGGTTTCCCCTTCCTAACTGGCCCAGGCTTTGTCACACAGACTGAAAAACTGACCAGCACACACACTTTAGTTCTAAATGCCCCCCCCACACACACACAGTATTCCCAACTTCCCTCTGTGGCCTGGACTATTCTAAATATTCTAGGGAGTGCAGAGCAGGAAGGAGGAGCCAGTGGATGCCGACTTGGTTTTTATTATTTTTTTTTTTCACACACTCTAGATTTCAAGAATCCTCTACAGGGTGAACACTCTCATCTGGAAATCCAGTCCAGTACCCCAAATGGGAAAAGCCTATTTTCGGGTGCATTTTCTTCTTCTTAGAGTATTAGGTTCCCAGTTAAATTGACCTGGAATATAAAGATTAATATAAAATTACAAGATCCTCCATTTATTTCTATCTCATACCCACACAGCTCATACTAGTGTGCCATACTTAATTTCAAGCAAAGAAACTTCACAGACTCATCCTTACCGTAGCTTCCTTCCGAACGTGGGCGGCTTCTGGCACAACAGGCCCCTGCAGCTATGTGGGCTTGCTTAAGGAAGCCCCTTTGGAAGGGCTTAGGAATCCCCACGCCTAAGTGAGAAGCTATTGGCAACTGACGGTTGCTGAGGAAGAGTCTGTTTTCTTCAGGCATGCAGCCCCTGAGAAAATATCCAGGCTCCAGTAGACGGTCCACCATCCAGGCGCATACACGTGACACTGACTGGATCCAGTGGGTTTAAAAAAAAATACCAGATGAAGTTGGAGAAAGGCTGAGGGCAGAGATAGGGGAGGGGCTGAAGGGGAAAGAATGAAGAGTAGATTAGATCCAAGCCCTCATATGTGCACATGAAATATTCTCAGACAATAAAATAAAGATGCCTTCTTTGCTCCCAGAGCTCACAGCCTTTGGAGAAGAAAACACATAAGCATAAAACATGTCTGAGAGTTCCCCCGCTAAGACCTGAGACAGTTATTGTGATTGCCAAGCAGGATTGGTGTGAGGCTGCCCCATGGACCATCCAGGGCCAGACCAACCAAGTCCAGGCTTGGAGGAATGTGTTCAGTCCATACAAAGGGCATGGTTTTGGTTGACAGTCCATTTGTTGACCAAACTTTTAAGCATCTACTAGAGACCAAGGATGTAAAGGATGAAAGCTGTTCTTGCAGAGCATCCTGGAGTGAATGAGAAAAACAAGTCAGCTCTCGTTAGCGGAGCTGGGACTCCCAGGTTTTGTGAAGGCGGGGACTGGCCTTCACTAAGCAGAGCAGGGCTCCAGCTGCAGCAGAAGGCATCCTCTGACTCACACACGACACTCAGGCAGTGCCTGGCTGAAGGCTTTTATCCTGTGTTGAGCCTCCAAGCTCTGGTCCTCAGGCAGGATTCACCCTAACACTTTCTAAAGGAAGTCTCATCCAAAGCCCAGATGAATCCCAGCACCCAACTTCTGCAAAGGTCACCTTATCACTGATTTTGCAATGCTGAAATTTGACTGATCTCTGCCTCCTACACACACACACACACACACACACACACACACACACACACACACACACACACAAGTCATCTCCACCAAAGTGGCAACCTACCCCATCCTGTTCATCCTGCTCCAGCCATACAAACTGGTCCCCACCCCTTGCCTGGATGTTGGCATTTATTGTAGCCTGAGCGGCCTCCACCCATCTCCACCCACAGGTTCACACCTGGCTGACTCACCTGTGTCCTGAGTGTCTCCTCCTCTGCTAGGCTTTCCGTGACTAACCTCCCTGGCTCGCTTCTCCCTTCAAATCCCAAAGCACCAAAGGCTGGCTCCACCTTTCTATGTGATTTCAGTTCGCGTGCTATCTAACCAACCACACATTTCACAACAGACCAAAACCTAGATTTGATTACTCCTAATGACTTTTAGCCAGCTGTGGCAGGTCCTCTTTGCTGGTCACTTAACTAGACATAGGCTTTTGACCATTTTTACCTAAGAAGTTTTAGTGGCTCTTCTTGGGAATAAAAGATATCCTAAGAAGGATATTTCCCTGAAGGATGGAAATATTTTTCTAGGTACACTAGAAAGATTACCAATTTGTCTCCATCTCCTTACTTTCCTTTCTTCTGATGTTGGAAACCATGACAGGATGGTGTAATGTCTCCAGCTAGGACATCCATTTTGCAACCATGAAGGAACAAAGCTGAGACTGCCAGTACGTTGAGCCAAGGGCAGAGGATGGGTCAGGGTGGGAATTTGTAAAACCCCATTGGTCCTTGACAGCACCACCAATCTCCTGAGACTTTCCTGGAATTATTAAGCTGTTAAAATAAAAAATTGATGCATCGTGGCCTTAAGGCATTCTCGGGCTTTCTAGTACTTGTGGTTGAAATGGTCACATTGATCCTATCTGAAGTAATACCCAAGTCTTTCTCTATAACATTTCACTGATTTTCCTCACGTCCATTAGGCCTCATGGGACAGTGATGTGCTCTGAGGAAAGCCCTGTAGCTTCATAATGCCGCAATGTGCGCTCACATAAGCCTAGATAGACGCCAGCCAGTCCCTCCATATGGATGCTTAATGCGGACAAAAGAACGGTCAATGCAAGGTCTCTGTGGCTGCTGCTAGAAGCTACAGTCTATGCTCTCCTATACTAATGTTTTTTTTAAAGTAAGAGGAGTATGTATTCTAAGTCGTAGTAAAAATAATAGTACTATCAACATGAACACTAACGTTAAGAGAGTTGTTTCAGGGAAGCGAGGGCTGTCTCTGACAGGGACTCTGCTGGCTTTTCCATCACTTCCCCTGACGGGAAGGCCCTTGTTAGGCCACAGGGAAAGAGGACAAACTCAATCCTGATGTGACTTGATGAGCTGGGGTAGGTGGGTAGGGGGGCTCCCCTTTTCTGAGGAATAGGGGAGGGGTGGGGAGGGAAGGAGACTGGGAGGAGAGGAGAGGAGGGCCTATGACTGAGATGTAAAGTGAATCAATTAACTAATTAATTAATTTAAAAGATGGTTATTTCCTGGACTAAGGAGATGGCTCAATTGGTAAATGATGCCTAAGCATGAGGACCCCAATAAAAGGCTAAGTGTGGTGGGGCACGCCCAATTCCGAGTTCTGGGGAGAGGCTCTCTGGGCTTTTTGGTCTGCCAGTCTAGGGACACTGCCTCAAAATAATAAGGTGGAGAAGTGACTGAGGAAGAAACTTGACATTGACTTTTTAAAGACACACACACACATGCACACCATTAATCCTGAGATTCGCCACAGAAAAGCCAGTCACACAATCCTAAGGCAAATGGGAAGCAAGCTTTCATTAACTACTGACCAGGATGGGCTCCAGGCCACTCCCTGGAATTCCCCACTGAGTGGTAAGAAGATCCGTGTAGTTAGGACTATTTAAGGACAGACCCACACAGCCACCATATTTTCCCATGTGGGGTTGTTATTTTCCAAGACTTATAACTCCCAGCATCCCAGGAAGTTACTTGGTCTTGGGCAGGTGGGACTTACAAGTTAATTTTTGGCTCTTAAAACACACACACACACGTATTTACGAATTCCAGCACTGGGAAGGGAGGAAGAAGCATAAGGCCCATTGTCAGCTGTCAGCAACATGGTATGTCTCAGAAAGAAAAAAGAAAGGAGCCTGCGGTCCAAATCTCTGAGCACTATACTTTCATACAACCATAACTACAGGAGAATTTTTACAGCCTCACTGCCACAAGTGCATAAGCGATGTGCTGGACTACATTACAAAAGTTACGGTCACTAAATCACAGAACATTTTCATCTCCATTACTATACAGGTCCACAGCCTACATGCTGTCCGCTACTGTCATTTTCAGGTTAGTGACTTGAAAGGTGAAAGGGTGAAGACAGCCCATGCTATCTACCTTTTTCTTCAACAACCACTCCTGTTGGATGTCTTTACATCACTGGGACAAATGGCTGGGCTCACACTTTGGCTCGTAGCCTTACAGGTTTCAATCCATGACCAATTGGCCCATTAATTTGGGGGTCCATGACAAAGAAAAAAAATCATATCATAGTGAGAGCAAGTGGGAGAAGCTGCTCTCACCTGAGCCAGAAAGCAGAGAAGAGCAGGGACCAGGACCATAATACTCTGTCCTAGTGAAGGTTACTATTGCTGTGATGAAAACCGTGACCAAAGCAACTTGGGAAAGAAAGGATTCCTTTCGCTCACAGTTCCATATAACAGTTAAGCATCAAAAGCAGTGAGGGCAGGAACCTAGATGCAGGAACCTGGATGCAGGAGCTGATGCAGAGGCCATAGAGGAGTGCTGCTTACTGGCTTGCTCATCATGGCTTGCTAAGGCTGTTTTCTTTTCTTTTTTTTTTTTAACTTTTAAAACTGATTATTTGTGAATTTCATATCACGTACCCCAATCGCACTCATCTCCTCATCCCTTCATATTCATCCTCCACCCTTCCAAAGAAAACAACTCCCCCAAAGAAAACAAACAAACAAACAAACAAAAATCTTGTTGTGAAAGCTATAGTGTGTCACAGTGTGTAACAGAGTATACCTTTTTGTGCAGACATCTTTACTTGCAAATGTTCATAGCAATGAGTCAATGGTCTGGTTCGAGGCCTCTGGTTTCTGTTACACTACCAATATTGGACCCTCACCAGGACTCCTCTCTGATAGCCTGTTGCTTCCTGTGTCATGGGAATCCTGAAGCTTTGGATCCACAGGACTGGCCCCTTCACACACTCTAGCAGTTCATAGATGGGGTAGATGTTGGAGTGGGTCAACTCACAGCCCTGGATCTAGGCCTGGGTGGTAATTGGGTTGGTCATCCTGCCAGCTCTCCCATAACCTCACCATGAGGGCAAACTATCCAGCACTAACTACCATGGCCAGCTCACCAATGCTACAGCTGGCAAAGGGGCAGGACGGCCTACCCGTGCCCATACCACCACGGCCAGGTCTACTGTGCTGCACAGGTGAGGTGCAGAGCACAATCTCCAGAGTTCTGTAGCTGGTGAAGGGCAGGACCAGCTTGCTCTCCCATCATAGGTGAGTAGCGGGGAATTGGGGGGCAAGGGGGACCTTCTTTATAGAATGGCTCCACCCACAATGGGCTGGTTCTCCCCATCGATCATTAGTTGAGACAATACGCTATATGCTTGCCTACAGCCAGATCTTATGGACACATTTTAATTGAAGTTTCCTCTTCTCAGATGACTTAACTTGTGTCAGGTTGACATGAAACTATCCAACACAACCCCTTTGAAGGCATTCTCCCCAGCAGCCTACCATCTTCTTCTCACTAGGTCCCAAGTCTCTTAAGTTCCACTACCTTCCCACAGTGCCACAGGTCAACAAACAAGCCTCTAATGCATAGGCCGTTGGCTGACAAGTGCAAACTATAGCATCCCTTCATCCAAGATGCACCTTGTGAGCTCTCTGTACTAGACTCCTATTAGCAAAAGTGATCAGCAAAGAAACTGGGCCAGTTATTGTTCCCTGTGAACGCAGCATACAAGAACAGAACAATTCTGGTGGTGCTAACGGAACTCGGATGGAACTCTTAAAAAGGGAGGAGCTGCCTCCCCCATAGGAAGCAGTCCATGAGAATCAGCTATCGATTATGTAGTGCCCCCTCCCGCCCGGCAAGGACTTGAAAATGGACCCCGTAGTTATTAAAATGTGTTGCTAATCTTAAAGTTACCTTCAAACCTGTTAATCTCACCTTTTAAAACCAAACCAAGAAGAAATGCTTCCCCATGTCTACATGAACCACTGAACACCGCAGAGAGGAAATTACAGGACGAAGCCATCAACATCAACAGCCTGGCTCCGAGGGCTGTTGACTATAACACAGCCATTGTTCCATGGGCCACACACACACACACACACACACACACACACACACACACACACACACACGGACAAACTATTAAACAAGGGCAGGAAAGACTGATGTGGGGAAACTATGAAATAATCCTTCAGTGTAGCCCAAATTCACAGCTTAAGAAAAGGTATGCCTCCACTCCGGATCAGTAAGGTAATCAAAATAAGGCAGAAAGGTAACTATCATATGTCTTCTCTCATACCCTGAACCTACACTTAAATGTATGTGTCTCTAGACTAGTTAACCAGCAAACGTCAGAGATCCTCCAGCCCCTCAACACTGGCATCCTACCAAGCCTAGCTTTCTATTTGGGTGCTGGGAGTCCAGGCTTGTACAGCAGGTTTTTTTGTTTTTTGTTTTCTGTTTTTTACCAGCTGAGCCATCTCTTCAGCCAGACCGGACCCTCAAAAGCAGGTGCCTCTACCTGCAAGACTTTGTGCTTGACCTGACTAAGAAGACAAGAGAATAAAGAAAGGACAGACGTGGGGTTGCCGTTTGGTGCACTGTGTGAAGGTTGTCTCTGCATAGTCGATTGTCGATTGCTGTATCTACAGAGAGATGAGGGCTGGCCGGCGCTTGGTATTGTTATTCTTATGGATCACCACCTGCCTCGTATTTTGTAAACATTCACCTTACTCATTTGTTGATTGGCTTAATAAAGATCTGACAGCCAATAGCTAGGCAGGAAAGGGAAGAATGGGAGACTTCAGGGCTGAAAAAGGGTCTCTGACTTGGGAAGATCTCCCAGAGGGCACGAAGGTGGACAGATGTGAACATCAGCAAAGAAGTAGAGCTGGCCACATGGTAGATTATGACAAGATAGCCAGGATAAGTTTAGAGTAGCTGAGAGTCTGCCCCCCCCCCCCACCGCTAAAGTCTAAGCTTTTATAAACACTAATAAGT
The DNA here is from genome assembly GCF_964271855.1 of Acomys minous. NCBI lineage: Eukaryota > Metazoa > Chordata > Mammalia > Rodentia > Muridae > Acomys > Acomys minous. The sequence continues at coordinate 65,300,798 of NC_140495.1, read as the reverse complement.
CTCCGTGTCTTTATATAATCACTGGTGGGTCCAAAAGAAAGCCATGTTATAGACAGACACACAGACACCGGTCAGAAAAGCTGTAGGCCCTCTGATAGAGACTCACCAGCATCATGGAAATGTGGGGTACAGGTTGTATTGAATACAGCTGAATGTGGGGGGTTGGTGGCCAGTGTGGCGGGCTTATACACAGCTGAATGAGGAGGCAGGCTAGCTACCCTGGATAGGAGGTCTCTGTAGTGGAGCAGTTTCACTTTGCTCTCATTAGGGAGGAGAAGAGAGCTGTGATTCATAGCTTCTGCGCACAGCTGTTTTCTTTTTGTCTTGTTTTGTTTTCGCTACACATCAGTTATTAGTTATCACATCACACCTGGTGAGAGGAAAGTTGAGCCTAACCAGAGGAAGGCTTTGCCTCATGCCATGGGTCTTGGGCACTGGGGACATTGACTCAGGACTTATCTGCTCCCCACGAGTAAGTCTACACACATCAACCTTGTTACAGTTAGCCCTTCTGCCAAGGGTACGTGTGCACATATGAGGCACCGTAAGGAACAGTTCTGCAGCCCAAGCCAGCATTCCCATGATGCCTTCCACCAGAACCTGCCACAAATGCAGTCCTACTGTCCTACTGTTGCACCTCTCACTTCTGGCATCATTCAGCCACTGTCACTTATTGTAGGGGTCCGAATATCACTGAAGAAACACCCCAGACTCAAATAGCATATAAAAACAAGGAACGTTTATTCTGCAGAAACGGCCTGCATGCAGAGGTCAACCATCCATACAAAATGGTGGCGAACCTGAGGGGGAGCTCGCAGGCTCTTTTAAAGGCTTCTAGGGGAATCCTATCTGCGGCTATGTGCCACTATCTGGGAGGCTGGTGACTGTGGAGGTGGGCTGGCGCTCATGGAGGCTACGTGACTCCAGCCACAGGCCTTTTAGCAATGTCCGGTCCTCTCATTTTATCATAAGACTTCAACTCTCATGTTTTCATGTCTCCTGTCACTAATTATCAGGCTCCCTGCATGGAAGAAATTTGGCATTTGTTCCACCGTTCTCTAATAGGCAATGCTGCTTCTTTGGCCGTCAGTGGGTCTAGATAGTGCTGCTCTGTAGGGCTTTCGGGAGTCCGCTTGAGGTTTAACAATAAAGTCACGGAGGCATCTATGTAGTTTAAAATGTTGGCTTGTTTGCTGGGGCAGTCCCTCAGCTGGCTTCTAACGTAACTTGACTTCTCTGCCGTTGCGGTCCTCCACATGGCTCTCACTGCTCTTCCTCCCCGCCCCGCCCATTCTTCCTTCTGTCTCCAGCTTCTCTCTCCTGAATCTGTTTCTGCTGGGGCTGTTCTGCCAGTTCTCCTGCCCCAGCTTTAGCAGCCTGCTCTCTATTTTGCAAAAAACCACACCCCTTACTCAACCCTTTGGCTTTGGGGGCTCTGTGACCTTGCCCACAGCAACTTGCCTTTCTTTTCTGGGCAGGCCAGGCAGTGACAAACATTTACATATCCTGCTAGCCTGGCACAGCCGGCACAGCAATTAACAAATCGGAGCACAGGGACACACTTTTTCATAGCCAGCAAATACAGTATTTGTGGGTCATCCCAACAGTCTTGGAGGCAGGGCCAGATACGCAGCATCAGGGCATCTGTGCAATAGATCCTGAGCGTCTGCTCCTTAGCCTTGCTTGCTTGCCAAGCCTTTACTCTGAGTGATAGCAATGGTCTGGGTGCAGCTGCCTTGTGCCCTGGCAGGCCACCTGGCAGCTGACAGGATCACAGATCAGGGCATACCATCACTTTTAGTGAAGCTTTGGGGAGCTTCATGCCCTAGTGGAGGCATGTGAGGTCAATAACCTACAGCATAGCATTGATAAGCAGTAAGCCAGGCACAGGCTTCTACAGGTCCATGTCCTTGGTCACCTGAAGTGCTGTTGACTTTCCTTCAATGGCTGGGGCAGGACTGAGTGTCACCGGACTTGGAGTCTGTTTTTACTGGAGGATGGTTCATACCCTTGCTCCCCTTTACTTTGGTTGAAAGCTTATTGCATGTAAAGGAACATCTACTCGCCTCAGATAAGAAAGCAATGGCACACAATTTGGTGATGGTCTTGGATGAATCTCAATGACCAAGCTATTTCTTTTGATAAAACTTTGTTCGTTTGTTTGTTTGTTTTGATCTTCCAGGAGCAAATACTTTCTAGAGAGCAAATGGCTCTTTTCCTGGCTCCTGCTCTTAAGACTCCAAATGTTGGGGTGTGGTACAATGGTTCATTGTCTTAGCTGCCCAAGTATCATCAGTATTCCACGCAGCCACCTCCTCCTTTTCTTTATCAAAGGACTGGTTCTACCAGCTCATTTCTTGTTTTCAACATTTACCTGCCACTCTCAATCCATATCACTGCCAATGACACCTCCCAGTATCTTTATTCTGTTTGTGGCGCTGGGACCCTTTGTGTTTTAGCTGATGCAAAAGCTTTTCAGGGGTGAATCATATTTGTTGACTATGGTCATCACTCTGTAAGATTAAACAAGAGAATGTTTCAGTCTAATGGGGGTTACAACTAATAATTATTATTAAACCAGCAACCAAGGTCAAAAGGATGGCTATAAGATTACATATATATATATATACACATCAAGTATACATAAATATACATATATAATAATATTCGGGTTACACTAGTTCTTAAAACTCAAATTTCTAATTTTCCATCTGAATAAACATACCCAAAGATGTGATGAAATCTATTGAGAGGGTGAACACAAGGCCAGGTTAGAAGCAAGTCTCAAATTCTGTCTCCCTATGCTGTGGTAAATAAACTCACTGTAAGGAAACCTTTGCATTGTCTGGGGACAGTTTCTTACTTATACAACTCTGCTTAATATAAAGGTCCAAAAATTGCTGAAGGAAGACTCAAAGAGTCTGTAAAAAACAAAGAGCATTTATTCTGTAGAAACAGCCTGCAAGCAGGGGTCACCCATGCATACAAAATAGTGACAAACCTAGCCAAAGATGGTCAGGACTTTTTAATGGGAACTAGGGGACTTCTAAGAGGGTTTGCTCTCATCTAATTTGATTGGGTGGGCTAAGGAGCAATCACAGGGGCTGTAAGCTGATAGGCTGGGGCTGAATACTAGAGTTACAGTTCAGTGGCATTAGGCCATATACAATCACACTGGCAGCTGACTGGTACCTTGCAGCACCTGTAGGGGCTACGTGGCTTCTGCCACAGTGCCTTTTAGCAATGTCTGACCCTCTCACTTAATAAGAAAGTGGTGGCTTGGTTATTACTGGTTGTTTTACTACAAAAGGTGTCAATTAATGTAGTCTAGACATCTACGAAACTAGAACACTCCATGTGGAACTGTTTTATATATTCTTGTGTTATGGTTAATTTAGAAGTAGGGCTTAAGAAATGTTTATTATTAGCCCTATAATTATTATGGCAGCATTTTGTAACCTGCTATCAAGCAATAAAAACACAGACACCTGTTACATTTTAAAATAGCCTTGGATTACCTAAGGCAGGGCAGATATTAATCCCCTAAACGACCTCCCATATCTCTCTGCCAAATTTCCATGCCATCTACTTCTAATAATCTCTATCTAGCTTCATCCCACTCATAATTGCAAATACTTGCTAATGTTTATCACCTGGGCGAACTCCTCCATCCACACCAGCCATGTGCTTCTTCTCCACCTCCCCCACGGCAGTGACCTCCTTCCTTCTTCTCCTCCTCTATCTCCTCTCTTTCCCAAGATCCCTTTCCAGTCTCTGACTGTTTCCCTTCCCAAGAACTTCTTTCTTTGTCCCAAAAGCCTGGGAACCTTAGCCATGCCTATCCCATTTGCCCTGCCTGGGTATGTTGGCTTTTTATTGTTCAAACAGGAGCAAGGTTTTAGGAAAGGTTACAAACATGTTGGGGTATGTGAGTCTTCTCATTTGGACAGCAACAAGACCAACCTCCAACATTCTTGGAGGTTGTTTTTTTTTTTCTGAGGCTATTGAGATATTCCCAAGCCCTGAATACTCACTGCACTAGAACTTGATTTTCTAAGAGGCAAACTTATTCTTGTCCAGCCCTCCTGTGTAGCATTTCCTTCCAATTAAAGCACTCCCTCCTAAAAGAAGGGGGGGCAACTTGAGAGATGCCAGAAGTAAACAAAACCCAGGAAGTTCCTGAAACTTACAAGATACAAAATGCTCATCTTCAGTTGTGCAAGTAGTCAGCACTAATGGAGAAAAGAGACCATCGGAGCAGTCTGTATGTTATGCAGGGATGATGCAGCTTCCATGAAATTGTCATCAATAAAGGCTTGGGAGTGATAAAAAAAAAGTGTGTCAAGTGAGGACAAGTCATAGAGGCTTTGCTTGACAAAGTTCCAAAGACCTCTGACTATCCAGCATAGTCTCTTAACATACAGAACAGCTGTTGAAGCTTTGCTTGACAAAGTTCCAAAGATCTCTGGCTGATCACAACTGCCTTTAAATATTATCTATGGTCCAGGTGTTGCCTAAAAACTACTTTGAAATCTGCTTTTTCTGCTAAAATTGTCTTTCTCTCTATTTCTCACTTTGACTATGAGCCCTAATGCAATTTACACTGGAAAACTTTTTCCTACAGATAATGTTGAAAGAAGGCATCTAGCCAAAGGCTTGAGACAATGAGAGAGTCTTGGCTATGACTGTGAGCAGACAAGCAGAAACTGCTTGTAAAGAGAGTTAGGAGTTTGACATAACAGTACACAGTTCAATGCTGTTGGCTGTAGAAAAGTGAACTTGTTTCTTTAGAATCTGCTTAGAAAGCAATAGAAGGTGGGCTTAGAATGTCATGCTTTACAAATATTTCACAATAGAGGACCCCTTGGCAGTTAGCCTCAGCTTAAATAGCATAACTCTTGGTTTGGGACTGGAAGTAGGTCAAGTATCTTCTATGTTAAAAGCATTTAGCTTCAAGCTATATTGCTATGACAATCACGTAAACACAATGGCTTTAGCCCAGGGAAATTTATGATTAAACTTTCCCAATTATTGTTTAAGAAATAATAATCAGGTCACGCTGACCATTGCTTAGAAACTGACTGAATTTTGCTATATGCTTTATTGTAGGTTGTACAGAACTGTTAGTATTTCTTTGTTAGATTGTTTTCTTGCTCTGTTGGTTTTTAAAGGCTCGACTGATGAGATGAGAAAGTCATGATGTAATTTGTAATGAAAAAAAAAACACCTGAATTTCACTTTAAATAAAGTACTGGGCTTGGCCCAAGAAGACAGGGAAAGCAGAAGAAAAATAAAGTTCTCCTGGGCTAGAAGACCTTTCAGTGTACACCGTTATTTATGCCTAGGCTAATATTTCTTTTCTCCCCCATTCCTCAACCTTTCCTCTTGCTAGTTGTTCAATTAATGTTGGTTTCCCTTAACCAGCTGCTCACTGCCTGCTCAATTCTCTCTACTGAGCACCACCAAGACTCTCTTTTCTCTCTCTGATCCCACAGCTGGTCTGCAGGGAAAAATGCTTCAAGGCCACCCACATTCTTGCAAGTAAGCCCAACAAAATAATTGTCTTGCCAAGTTGGGCTTGGCAAGTTGGGCTTGGGTGTAATCATTACTTTAGTCTATTATCTCCCCACTAATGGAGCCTAGTGGCATTGAGAAAACTGTAGAGGTTGATGCTCATATAGTCATGAGTGGGCTAATTGCTGATGCTAAAACTTTAATAATAAAGCCAGAGTAGAGACACAGAACCACTGGTTCACTTACAATGAGACAATGACAGTGGAGAATATGACCCAGGCTGTGTCCAATCTGGCTTTGCAGTTTGGAGAGGAAGTTGCAGATTCAGGTACCATGTTTTGTCCCTTTGGAGTAGCATTGTTACTCAGAATTGTTAATGAGAAAGGACCCCAGCTGTTTCACAAGGACCCATCAGGGACCTTTGTATAGTGTGATGCTTGAGCAATTGGCTCTGCTTCAGAGGGTGCCCAGAGCTCCTTACAAGAAGTGTGCCACAAGTTTATGACACTGAAAGAAGCTATTAAATCTTCACTCATCATCCTCAGTCAAGTCATGGAGGAGAAGCTGAATGCAACTAACATAGAACTAGCCATGGTGCAGCCTGGTCAGAATTTCCACATGTTCACAAAGGAAGAACTGGAGGAAGTGATCAAAGACATTTAAGGAGGAGCCATCCTCTGCCATCTGTGGCACAATTTCAGTTCTCCTAATTGCCCTTAAACTTGATTTCCAGCTCTTATGCCATGGGAAATATATCTAGTATATGTGTGTTTTTAATGATGTCTATATATAACAGCAATTATGAAATAAAAAAATTAAAAAAGAAGAAGAAGAAGAATGGCCTTGAACTCATAGAGATCTATCTGCCTCTGCCTCCCAAGTACTGGGATTAAAGGTGTGCACCACCTGTGCCTGGCAGCCCATCAATTTTTATTATGCACTTTTTAGTTATTATTTCTGAGTGCTGACATTTTTTTTCAGGATAGGAAAAGTTCTCCATGAAAATGTGGAGCTTCCTACAAACCTGTACAACAAGGCTGGGATTATAACCAAGTTGTGACCAATGAAATGCCAGTTGAAGGGACTTTAAAATGAAATCAGTATTTTTCTCACTAAATAAAGTAGGATCAAAAAAAAAAAGCAGCTAATGGTCCTGGCAGGAATAAATATTATGAACACAAGCATTTATGTTCTTCCTTCTGTGAGACTAATGAAATAGTTAAGCCCACAGAACTGGAATTTCCTCTGGTGTCTCATGTGGAGAAGGGAAAACCTGGGGTCCTACACTAGTCACAAGGGGGCTTGTCTCCAGAGAGGATTACACAGAGTTCTGAGAACTTGGCAGAACATGTTGTTGGAGAGATTAGAACTCAGACAATGGTGATTGGTGGGAGCATAACCAGGGCTGCTGAAGTAATCCTTTTATTTAACCCTAAGCCTCATGTCAGAATCCTAAATAGAGACTTGGGGTTATTGAACCTTTTTTGCTCATCTTCCCAACATGCTCACATTGAATAGACCTTTTTCCGTTTTCCATTATGACTCACCTTTTTAACTAGCATATTGAGTGTAGATGGTTGAGCCTATCTGTTTTTTGTTCTTTTTGGATTTTTTTGTTTTGTTTTGTTTGTTTGTTTTTCAAGACAGGGTTTCTCTGTGTAGTCTTGGCTGTTCTGGACTCGCTTTGTAGATCAGGCTGGCCTCAAACTCACAGCAATCCACCTGCCTCTACCTCCCAAGTGCTGGGACTGAAGGCATGCACCACCATGTCTGGCTGGCTGAGCCTATCTGGAGCTGCCAAGTTCAGGCCTTGATCCTACAAACTGAGAAGAAGCACCCTTGGCAGGCAGGCATCTTTGCTGCTTACCTCTCTTCCTTTCTCTAGCTGGGATGGAGATACAGCATCTCCTTTTAACAAAAACAAAACAAAACAAAACTACATGCTAAGGATGCCTGACGCTGAATATAGAGCAGCAATGGTGCTTCCTTCCTTCACTGACACGTTACACAAAGATTGTCTCCTAACTTATAACATTATGAGAAAAACTCACAGTGTCCTAGATTTTATTTAGTTGCATCCAGATAAGAACAAGATTTGGTATGAGCGCCTCTCTTACACGGCCATTTAAAATCAATAAATAAATTAGATTGCTAGGTGGTAGGGGCACACACCTTTCATCCCAGTACTTGGGAAGCAGAGGCAGGCAGATCTCCTAGGTTGAGGGCAACTGGGACTACCAAGAGAAACCCTGTCTCAAAAAAACAAAACAAAACTGTCACTTGGGTGTGTTGCTTTCAAAATTCAGGTGTTGAAACATGATGAGATTGAGATGGGATGTGAGGCCTGTAAGAAGTGGTTAGACAGTTTTAAGGTTATTATTATAAAACTGTTCCTCTTAACCCAGCTATCACACGAATAATTGAGACCATTTATATTTGTTTAATAATAAGCTTCACAATGCAAAATCTGAGCAGCTATTACTCTATTATTGACCATCTAAGCTAACTTGGCTTCCTCCCAGCAGACATCCTAGAGATACTTGTATTTTGTAGCTTTCCATGGTCCAGCTCTCTTTCCTGATGTCTCTTGGACCTCCACTGATGACTCAATCCCCTATTTCCTCCTCTAACTCCTCCTCCTCTGGCTGGTAGGAAGTCCAGCTCTATCCACTCCCCTGCTCAGCAATTGACTGTAAGCTACTTTATTAGCATATCAGGGGACAATTGCTTACATAACATTGAGACAGAAGATTCTTAGGGCAAGGATTGCAACCAGTCATGAGGAGTATAGAAATCAGCATTTGAGTTACACAATACCCTTATGCATACAAGGCAGTGTTCTTTCATGAGTACTGTTAAGGCTCTTTGTGTGCTATTTTTGCAGAGGACCTAAACACCCAGCTTGGGGCTCACAATCGCCTGTAGCCACATTTCAATGGCATCTGATGGCCTCTGATGGCCTTCATGGACACTGTATTCAAATGCATATGCACATAGAGGGATGTGTGAATACACATAAATAAAAATAAAATCTTATTTTAAAAGAGATTGTATGTATACAGCATCCAGCAGTTTATTCTTCCCTGCTCCTCCCCTTCAGGTACCTTAGTCTTTGACTTCTAGTCTCCTGTGGGAGAAACATATTTTTGTACTTCCCAAATTACCCAGTTGCCTGTGTTCTGTTACAGAAGCATGAAGTGCACTGTAGCCTGGCATATCCTAAGTCCTTGATAAGCATTAGTTATCACTGCTATTGCTTTATTGCTTCTACTGCTAGCATTGCTAGTAGGCTTCTTCCACTACTAAGTACTAGTAGGATAGCTTACAGCACACATCCCTTGAAGAAGAGAAGCACAGCAGAAGAGACAACTGATAGAGTTGGTAGAAAACAGACAAGGAGTGTAGGGCATGGTAGGATCTCCATCTTGAGGAATTTCCACTTGATGCTTAAAAAAAAGAAGAAAACCCTCATACTCAAGAAAGACAAAAAGCAAGAAAGCTCCATCTAGGACAATACGTCCAGGTGAGGAAGGGTGTTTTCTAGTTATTATAGTGTCCTCTGGTCTCAATTTCCATTCTCTGCCTCCCTGTGGATGTGAATGTGTGCTCTTTACAGTAGAGAGTTATCTTTCATACGAGGGTGAACTTGTTGTTTGGGAACCCTAGGGTTGGCCTACTCATGGCCTGTGCAGACTGAGATAAGTCTTAAGAGAATGGTGTGAGGCAGGGTAGTTCAGTTGGTAGAATGCATGCCTAGCATGCATGAAGCCTGGGGATCAATTCTCAGTACTAGACAAGCCAGGCATGGGAGGCCCACATTTATAATCCCAGAATTTGAGACACAGAGGTAGGAGTATCAGAAGTCCAAGGTCATCCTTAGCTACATTGTGAGTTTGAGGCCAACCTGGACTATGAGAGACACTGCCTCAAAAAATAGAGAAGCAAGGCATGTTTGGTGCTATCCTGTAATCCCAGCAGTGGGGAGGCAGAGGCAGGCGGATCTCTGTGAGTGCAAGGTCAGCCTAGTCAACAAAGTAAGTTCAGGATAGCCAAGGCTACATAAAGAAACCCTGTCTCAAAAAACCAAAACCAAACCAAACCAAACAGACAGAATTAAAAAATAATAATAAAATAAAAGAGAGAGACACTACATGTAGTGCTAACACCTGTAATTCTAGCACTTGAGAGGCTGAAGTGAGTGTCATAAATTTGAAACCAGCCTGGATGACATAGAGAAGTTTTGTCTGGGGTGAGAGGAATATAATTGGTCCAAGTTATTTGGATAATCACTGGTGGAATGAAAATGCACTAGAAATGTGTGTGGTGAGCTAAAATGAATGCACATCATTTAATTTCTTTTTTTTTTTTTTTCTGTTTCCTGCTTCCCTCCATAGCACTGTTATCTTGGCAAGAGCGAAGAGACAATGCCATTTACATCTGAACACTGTTCTCTGGGCTGTGACAAAATATGTAACAAAAGTAATTTACAAAACTGAGGATTTATTTGAGCCCGTGGTGGGAGGGCACAGGCCATCAGGGAAGGCATGGCGACAGTATGGTATATGCAACCAGGAAGAAGACAAATGAATGCTGCGGCTCAGTTCACTGTCTCCATGGTATTCCTCCCAGGACCTTTTCAGTGGGATGGTGCCATTCACCTTTAGGGGAAATCCTCCCTCCTCAGTTAGTCCTGTCTGGAAACATCCTCACATACATGCCAGAGGTGTGTCAGCTAGTTAGTTCCATGTCCCTTCAAGTTGACACTGAAGATCAATTATCACAACATCCCAGACTCATCATTAAGAATCTTAGTCTCTCTTTTTTTAATTTATTCATATTACATCTCGATTGTTAGCCTTTCCCTTGTTTCCTCCTATTCCTCCCTCCCTCCCACTTCCCCCCTTCTCCCCTCGCCTATGTCTGTGATTGAGGGAGACCTCCTCCCCCTATATATGCTCTTAGAATATCGAGTCTCTTCTTGGTAACTTGCTATCCTTTCTCTGAGTGCTGCCAGACCTCCCCATCCAGGGGTCGTGGTCAGAAAAGGGGCACCAAAAAACAAAACAAAACAAAAACAAAAACAAAACAAAACAAAAAACAAAAGTACAGAATTGTTTTGGATTATGCTTTCATGTATAGCCAGGTGTGGTGGATAGGAGTGAGGTTACTTTAGATTATTCGTTACAAACAGGCTACTGTTATTTGTTTACATGCCTCTATGGAAAGATGTGTTTTTACCACATGCATCATGTCCTTGTGTTTATATTCATGAGAACTTTAGTGAACTTTTTTTTAACTCTCAGGGTATAAAGTGTCTGATGCTCTGAATAAAGTTGGCATTGCCTAAGGGGAAAAAAAAAAGAATCTTAGTCTCTGGCTTGACATCCTGTGTAAGTGCTGAGCCAGTGGCAACTGCTATCCCTGTACTTTTCCAAGATGTGTACTAAAGCTGATTGGTTGTGGGAAGCTGTGTGATTGACACCTCACCTTTTTGGGTCCTCCCACACTGCACACAGCACATCTAACGTCATGTAGATGCGCAAGCTATCTCTGGGGTAGCTCTGATTTTGACGTCTATGCTTATAACATTACCACAAGATAGACACTTCTATGTCCCAAAGGGTTTGGGGGGGAATATTTGTTCTTTTTCATTTCCTATGAGACCAGGTCTCACTATGTAGTCCTGACTGGCTTAGTGCTAAGTATATGGAGCAGTCTGGCTTGGAACTCATCTCCTGCCTCTGCCTCCCAAGTGTTAAGTCCTCTTGGAAAGCAAAGTTATTTCCTACTTAGAATTAAATCCACAAATAAATGCACCTCTTCTTCACTCTCTTGGTACCACATTCTCCACAGGCAGCCTTCCCTGGACTGCGGTGGAACTGTTGGCTCCCAGAAGAAGACAGAAGCAGAAAAACAAGAGCTGTCCTATCCGGAAACTGGCCAAGATACAGCATTGCATATTGTGAGGTTGGTACATAAATATCTGTAGAAGAGTTTTATTTTTCTCTCGGTTGCTATAGAAAACAGAGAAACAGAACCCAGAATGACAGAGGGAAGGGTAGAGGGTGGCAAAGACAAGACTGCGGAGTCTCTGCAGAAGCCTGGGGTTGAAGGCACCTCGACATTATCAGCATAGCATGCCTCAGGACTGACAGGACATCCAGACAGCTCTGTGGCTTCTGGGGCACCTGAGTGTCTCCCCACACCGCAGGGCCCTTTGTCTGCCTTCCCCACTCCACCCCAGGGCTGGACAAGAAGAAATGGCTTTAAACTGTAGCAGGAATTCTTCTTTATCCACTTAGAATGGGTAAGAGAAATGACACGACTTGAGTGGCTTGTGGATACAGAGTGCTTGCTAATTTTGAGAGTCAGTTTTCAAAGCCAAGCTGGTTCTGATTTAAAAGCCCTCAAGCCCATTCCTCTAGCAATGGGGTTTGTGCCTGGGGAGGTGGTTGGGCTGAGGGAATGAAAAGGCTGTGTCCAGATATGGGGTAAATTCCATAGATGGAGCCCTTCTTGACTTTGCACACACACACACACACACACACACACACACACACTGGTTTCCACCAGTCACACCAAAAATCACTGAGCCTTGACTGCCATCTAGCGTTCATTTCGTTTTTTGGGGTTTTTTGGGGTTTTTGTTTTGTTTTGTTTTTTTGGTTTTTTTGTTTTTTTTTTTCTGTTTTAAGACACTGAGCAGGACTTGGGGGGTTGTACCACGACAATCATTTGAGTTTACAAAGATGTGCCCCAGAAGATAAAGAATGCCCCCTAAGGAAGAATTTTAGGAGCCAGAGAGAAGTCAAGAAAACCCACACAGATTCAACTAACCTGGGCCCATAAGGGCTCACAGAGACTGACCTGCCAGGAGTCTGCCTGCATAGGCCTAACCTAGGCCTTCCACACATGTGTTACAGTTATGTACTCGGTCTTCTTGTGGAACACCTAACAGCGAGAGCAGGGGCTGTCTCTGACTCCTTTGCTTGCTTTCGGGACCCCTCCTCATGGGCTGCCTAGTCCAGCCTTCATATAAGGGGAGGTGCCTAGTCTTACGGCAACTTGATATGCCATGGCATACCTGGTTGATAACCATAGAGGTTGGCCCTTTTCTGAAGAGAAATGGAGGGAGAGTGGGAGGGAGGGGCCTGGAAGAGAAGAGGGAGGGGAAACCAGTCGGGATGTAAAATTAAAAAAAAAAAATCTCCCTAATACTCTTATGTGCGAGCATGCCATTGCAGTGTTATCAAAACAGACTATGAGGTCAGGACAAATCGCCCTGATGAATTATGAAGGCTCTCATCCTGGCGGGAGAATCTGATGCTCAGAGTCTGTAGAGGATCATAAGGAGCACATGCGGGAGTGGAAGGGATCTGCAATTCCCATCCTGACTCCCTTCCTATTCATTTATCCACACAAAGAGGTGTTGATAGAAACCATGTCTGGCTTCAAACCCAGCTCCAGGCTCAGAGCTACCGCCTTTACATTCATTATTAGCTGCGTGGCCTTGGCCAAGCAACTTAACCTCTCTGAGCCTGTTTCAGGGCCCAGCTTTAAACACACTTCCTCCTTACTCGAGGTGCAGTCAAGCTTTCAGTTGTCAAGGGCTCAGCTGTACCTGAGGGTTACATACGAGATCTTGATGGAGGCTTTTGTAGGACAGCCTGATTCTATTACTCGTTTGCACATTAATATACGCATCTATAAAGATGCCCCGATCTGGGGGCCACTGTGGAATGGTGCCAGTTAGTTGCTGAATAACACAGGAGTAAGAGGCAAAGGGCTACAGATTCAACTTCTCTAAACCGCCCCTTACATCTCCAGTGGGTCATCTCAACCGTCAATTTGACGAGACCTAAATTGCATGGGCGATGGACCACCTGGGTATGCCCAGAGGGGATTATCTTAAGTAGTTCACTAGGATGGGAAAACCAACCACCACTACCCACCCACACCCCCCCCAAAATATAACAATCCCTGGGCTGCATATAAACTAGCATGACTGTGACCAGCACGGCAAGATACAATGGTGCACTGGTAGCTCTTGAACTGTGTAGTCAGCCTCTCTCTAACTTAAGCCTCACTCAGTAGGAGGGAAGCAAGCCTGACACTGAAAACCTAGCTAGCTTCCTGGGTCAAGGGAGGTCATGGTCATCAGATAACCTACTGGAGCTGGCGAGATGGCTCAGAGGTTAAGAGCACTGGCCATTCAGTTTCCCAGCACCCACCCACATGGTAGCTCACGGCTGTCTCCAACTCCAGTTCCAGGGGGATCCAACAATCTCATACAGACACACACACAACCAAATCACCAATGAACATAAAAAATAAAAAGAAATAAATATTTTTTTAATATTTCACTACTTTGCTAGACCAGCATAATACTGCACTCTACACTCTAAATCTTTCTCTTCTAGCCACAGGTTGAGTGAGGGGGGCCTCGCTTACCCATCCCTCCTCAAAGAAGCCTCTTCATTGCCAATGGAGCGCTTAACAGAAAACAACACACGAATATGCTAGAGAGATCAAGAATTCATGGGAGGCCAGCCGATATAACATCTCCATCCCAAGTCCTGCATCCATGGCTGAGAGAACATCGTGGAGGAAGGGTGGGAAAGACTGTGAGAATTAGAAGACCAAGAAGTCTACAGAAGTCTGCAGTGAGATAGTCTCTCCTACAAATGCCTGCGAAAACAGACCGCAACAAGCGCAATGCCATGGGCAGGTTAATGTGGGAGGGGGAAATGCTCTCAAGAAATGTACCCCCTAAACAACTAGCAACAAACAGCTGCTGGGAGAAGGAAAATTAATCTCTCCCAGGGATGAGCCCCTTTATTTTTTTTTTTGCCCAATGCAGAGAGATCAGCTCTGAAACTATATACATAGAAAAGGGTATATACAACAAAAAGGGTTTCAGCAGGCTGTATATATATGCATACACATGCATACATCCTGTGTTGGTTTGAATGAGACGCCCCCATAGGATCATATGTTTGAATGCTTGGTCTCTAGTTGGTAGAACTGTTTTGGGTAGGACTGAGAGCTATAGTATTCTTGAGGGAGGTGTGTCCCTAGGGTGGACTCAGGTTTCAAAAGGCCATGCTTGGCCCAGTCTGTCTGTCTGTCTGTCTCTGTCTCTGTCTCTGTCTCTGTCTCTCTCTCTGTCTCTGTCTCTCTCTGTCTCTGTCTCTGTCTCTCTCTCTGTCTCTGTCTCTCTCTGTCTCTGTCTCTGTCTCTGTCTCTGTCTCTCTCTCTGTCTCTCTCTCCCTCCTTCCCTCTCTGCCCCTCCACCTCTACCTCTCCATCTCTCTTCCTTCCCCTTCTCCCCTCTCCCTCCCCTCCCTTTTCCCTTCCCCCTCTCCCTCCCCTCCTCCCCTTTCCTTCCCCTCCCCCTATCTCTATCTCTGTCTCCCAACTTTTGGATCAGGATGTAAGCTCTCAGCTCCGGCACCATGCCTGCCTATGGGCCACCATGTTCTCTGCCATGATGGCCACAAGCTAACCCCTTGAAACCGTAAGGCCCCAATTAAATGCTTCCTTTTTTAAGTTGCTCTGATGATGGTATCTCTTCCCAGGAACAGAAAGGTAACTAAGATATATACACATATTCTTTCAGGCTTCAATTTAATAGGGCTTAGAATCAGTGGGGCTTCTTTCTGTCCGCAACTTCCCTGCTGGAGGACAATGAATTTGGGCCAAAGATGATTGATTGGATGCCCCTTTCAAAAAGATCCTCATCTGCTACAAAGCCTGGGGAGGCGCTATCAGGTCTATGTCAAGGATGCTCCCGAAATTTCTCTCAAATTGTAAAGCTTCTTAGGAGGTGCGCTCAGTGTATGTTGTGGTTGTTCCTTTCACTCAAGAGGAAATGCTTTACAATTCACTTATTACACTTCATGTGCATGTGTGTGTGCACGCATGTATACCATGCATGTAGAGGTCAAGGAACAACTTACAGGACACAGTTCTCTTTTGCGTCGTATTGGTCCCAGGGATTGAACTGAAGTCCTCAGGCTTGGCTGCAAGTGCCTCTGCCTACTGGGCCAGTGAGATGGCTCCAACTTTTCTCTATATAATAAGGATGCTTACTTTATGCTTTTTTTTTTTAATTTTTAAAATGTGTGTGTTCACAGGCAGGTGGGGGGGAGCATATATGCAGAAACAAAAGGCTGACATCAAGTGCATCTTCCTTAACAAACAAAAACAAACAAAAGCACAAGGTTGTTTTCAAGAGTGTTAAAAATAAATTAGATAAATGATAAATATAAGATGAGTTCATTGTATCTACTAAGTTTAAAATGTTTCTTTAAATTAATCTCAATTTGCCAAGAGCCACCTTGTTAAGGGAGCTCACTAGGCATGTGTTTGCAAGGTCTTATACCATGTTGTATCCTGAAACTGCTTCTAGCCTCTGACATGCTGTCAGGAGCCATTGATTTGGGAGAAGTCCAAGGGGCATGATCTCTGCAGGTGACCCAATATTTGCAAGGTCTGTATCGTGATGTATCCCAGAATTGCTTCCAACCTCTGACTACCCTGTCAATTGTGCTTTGCTGCATCTCTCTAAAATCTGGCATTAGGGCCAGGCATGGTGATGCATGCCTCTAATCCCAGCACCCAGAGAGGCAGAGGCAGGTGAATCACTGTGAGTCTAAGGCCAGCTTGGTCTACAAAGTAAGTCCAGGACAGCCAGGACTACATTCACAGCCAGCCCGGTCTACAAAGCGAGTCCAGGATAGCCAAGATTACACAGAGAAACCCTGTCTCATAAAACCAAAAGTAAATACATCTAACATTGGTGTGAATTGTTATTTTCTGGGTTCTAACCAGCTCCGATTGAGCAAAGTTCCTAGAGGATCTTATTGAAGATGTACTTTTTGTTATTCAGATGAATTAATCCCCGATTATGGAATTCCTGATTTGTCTCAAATAGTTTTAAAAGTTAAAGTTAGTTTATGGCTGCAATAAATACCTTTGTGGACCTCCAGATGCCTCACTAAAGATAGCCTAGTAGCAGATTTGTGGCTTCAGATAAGCCTCCACTGCAGATGGCACCCTGAATCCTGGTATTTTCACCATAAATATGGGCAAGTTTCTTTAAATTTCTCTGACCTAAGTGGAATGAAGCTACCTAGATATGTCTGAATTTACTCTGTTTCTTAGAATGAAAGGCAGATAAAATTATTGTCCTGAGCTCGTAACGAACTAAGAGATAGCTGGATAATGTATAGTCAGGTCTGTCCTAATTGATAAGTGGTATACTCTTGTAAGTATCAGACCCTATTAATCTTAGACCCTGTCAATCTTTGTCATTCTGAACTCACCATGAGTTCAAATACATAGATAAGAAATGTTTAGCTTTAAAACATGTAACCTGTCATATTTTAGAATTCATCTGTTTTTGTGATTAATTGTACTCTTTTGACTATGATATAATTCCCTTTTCTCAGAAGTATAAGTACGATCTACAATAAACGTAGTTGGGAGAAAATTGAGCAGCTTAACGTCAGTTGAAGTTAAGATGCCTGACTTCATCCACCTTTTCTCCTGATCCTCTTATTTTGAATGTATGTGTGTAAGTGGTTTATTTTCTATCTTTCTTACTTCTTATTTCTCTGTAGATTCACAAATAAGTTAGCAGATTCAGGGCCACCAGCCTTCTATGGCTAATAAGCCTAAGTTTACACCACCTTATTGGAGATCTCCACAAAGAGGTCTATCTACAGATCAAAGAGCCCCCTTTTACCACCCCTGTGCAGTTGCTAGCCAGAAGCAGCTTTTACAGCCTCAGCTATAGGAAAAATGTGGTCAGTTTAAGTTCTCCTCAGCCACAGTACAGCCAGTCCCTAGAGAAGATACCTTGGGCTCTTTTCCCCCTTCCTTCCTTTTTCTTCTTTCAATCCTAATCGGCTGCCTGAGCCATCAGCTTTGGCCACCCAAGAGATAAAGTGAACTGGAAGGGCATCTGCATCCAGCACCAGAGACCCTATCCTGGACCCTCTCCAGAGCACCAGCCGGGCATTAACATCAATTATTAAATTTAAAACTGGAAGGGAGATGCAAACAAACAGTAGTCTAAACTGCAGTGGAACTATAAACTGTACAAGGGACATAAAAAATACAAGGCTGCAAGACTCCAAAGATCCCAACTCAACCACTAAACTCAGAGACTGAGTTCAAGGGAAGCCTGATCTACAGAGCTAGTTCCAGGACAGCCAGAGCTGTTAAACAGAGAAACCTGACTCAAAAAAACAAAAAAACAAAGGAACAAAAAAAAAAAAACCATACTAAGTGAGCATGACTACAATGTCCAAACAAAGACCAAGCTTAAGAATGATAGAAGGAGGGCCAGGCGATGGTGGCGAACACCTTTAATCCCAGCACTTGGGAGGCAGAGGCAGTCGAATCTCCATGAGTTTGAGGCCAGCCTGGACGACAGAGCAAGTTCCAGGACAGCCATAGCTGGTACACAGATAAACCCCAGTCTCAAAACAAAACAAAAAGATAGAAGAAGCTGATCAACATTCAGAGTATAGGAAATCCATTCAATAAAATTATAGAGGAATGTTTTTTTAACCAAATCCAGAGAAAGACATTCAAACACATGTAGTTAAAATTCCAAACAGAAATATACAAAAACTTCCTCCACGATACATTACAAAAGAGATATCAATAATAAAAAGTGGACAAACAATACTAAAAGCTGTAAGGGAAAAATTCCAACTCCCCCACAACTGCAGAAAATGTCAGAATCATATGAGATCTACTGTCAGCAACCTAAATGTCAGAAAAGCACATAATGACACACTCCGAGGCCTGAGAACAGTAACTGCCAACCAAGTGTACTGCACCCAGCAACGCTATCTTTTAAAGTTGATGGAGAAATGAGGACATTTAACCACAAGCACAGACTTCCTGTCTGTGGGGGCAGTCCTAAGAGATCTAAAGGAATACCACACAGAGAAGACAGTCTCAACCCTGAGCACACAAGAAAAAATGCATTTCATGTGAGTCACAGGTCAAGTAGAGCGAGGAAGTAATTCATTATATCCAACACAGTAAACCAAGAAGATCCGAAAATTAATGAGAAAGAAAAAAAAAATCCAACAATAGTTAACCAACCAGAAAAACCACCAATGAAAATTTTAAACACAGTAAGCATATTTCAATAATAAGCTCAATGTGTCTTCCAATCACCAACAAGAGACTGGCTATTTGGGTGAACGTCTAACTCCAACTGCCCACAAAGTAGAGAGCAATCTATTAAGTGAATGGTAGCTCAATATGAGCTGGGGTAGCTAGCTTCTGGTGTACAGTAAAGTAGACTTCAAACAAATTCATGAGATAAGCTTACCAATAAAGTGGACAATTCCTAAAAAATTTACAAGTGGAAGAATATGTGTACAGTGCCATAAACACTAATGGGCATATACACAACAGATATTATGCAGTGATAGAGAGATGGTGAGCATTGCAGGGAACTGGAACTGGAACCATTAAGCTAAGCAAACCTAGGCAGACCTACAAAAACATTTTATGTCACATGTCGAGTTTAGACTTTAAAAGTATGTGAATTTGTGTGTGTGTGTTGCATATGTGCTAAGGCTATGAAGCTAGGATGGGGATGAGGAGAGCAAAGGGATCTTGAAAGTAGTGTAATGGAGTGATCAAGAAACAGAAAAGGGAAATACTCAAAGGAAGAGAACCATCCAGAGGGCAATGATTCTGGGAAGAGCAGGGGAGGGGAATGAATGAGGACAAAATATGATACATTTTCAAGTGTGTGACAAAGGCTGAGGAGATGGCTGAGTCAGGCAAGTGCTTGCCGTGCTAGCATGTGGATCTGAGTTCAGCTCCTCCTGCACCCAGGCAGAGTGGAATGAGGCATAGAATCTATAAGGCTTCCTGACCAGCAAATCTGTGAGCTATGGGCTCATTGAGACACTCTCAAAAACAAGATGGTTGGTTCTAGAAGGGTTCGACACAGATGCATCTACCCCAACATACATGTATACACACACACACACACACACACACACACACACACAACCACAATGAAACCCATTACTTTGTACACTACCCCCCAACACCCCAAATTAAAATCACTGGTTATATTTAAAAATGCTGGGCTGGAGAGGTGGCTCGGAGGTTAAGAGCACTGACTGCTCTTCCAGAGGTCCGGAGTTCAATTCCCAACAAACACATGGTGGCTCACAACCATCTATAATGTGATCTGATGCCTTCTTCTAGCATACAGGTGTACTTGCAAGCAGAACACTGTATACATAATAAATCTTTTGTTTAAAAATGCTGTTACCTATTTGTAAACTTACTTTCTGTGTATGAACCAAGTAGATTCATAGTGCTAGTGGCTAAGAAAAAATAATAGACTATTAATGACAAAAAAAAGAATTTGGGAAGTTGCCTAATGCAACCAGAATCCAAGCATGGTGGCCGACAACTATCATCACAGCACTTAGAGATGCTGGGAGGTTCCAATCTCAAAGCCTGCCTGAAACTGACTCAAAGGGCCAGGACTGAAGTCAGAGAGATGGCTCAGCAGTCAAGTGTTTACAGCTCTGAAAGGCCCCAAGTTCCTTTGTGTTCAGCGTCCAACTCACAACTACCAATAAAGTCAGTTCAGGCTGGCTTAGATACACACATACATATGTACATATTTATGTATGCCCAAGCACACACACATAGTGGTACAGCACTTGCCTAACATGTGAAGCCTTGAATTTCAATCCCCAGTCCAAAAGCAAAACAAAAACAGAACTTGGAAAAGTTTTCAAAGCATGACTGCTAATTTCTAACTTAAGTGATATCATTTAAGACAGTTCTCAGGGCCCATTTCCAACCCGGATAGATAGGCCTTTTTTTTTTTCCCTCCTCCTCCTCTTCTCCTTCTTCTTGCCAAAATTTTTGTTTGAGATTGAACCCAAGGTCATGTAATGTACTCTACCACTGAGCGACATCCCGCCTTTTCTGTCCACTTTTCTTTTGTATTATCTGGACTTTTTGAGTTATAAATCTGTAAGCCTATGAGCAGATGTGCTACAGGAGCCGAGCAGTGGGCAACTGAAGCCTCAACAACTGCGTTGAGTGGCAATCCTTCTGGCTCCTTCTCAGAGGCTCTACTGAACTTTGTTCATTCAGAAGACAGAAAACCATACATGGAAAACTCTCCTGCTGACAGTTCTTCTGACTTCCACTCTGTAAAACCCCAGTCTCTGAGCAGCTGAAGTTGATCTAAGTAGTCTCTGAAGGGGCAGCTGTCAACAGTGTCCCACAAATGCTTAAAGAAAGGAAGAAGTCTCTCAATCTTATCTAATTTGCATCACACCAACACTCTAAAGGGCTTCTGAGAAAAGAAGGCAGCCTCCCTTTTCAATCCAACTGTGCTCCAGGCACTGTCCAGGGAACTTCACAGAACCTCAGACTCTTCTCCAATCCTAAGGTAAAAACTACCAATCTAGTTTTATATGAAACAGCTACTCAGAATGCTTCAGTAAAATCCACCCAGGCAGAACTTCCGATCTCTTACTTTTGGCATTTCTTTTGGCTTGTTTGAAAATTCAATACAAGCAATTCTCATCCTCCTTAAAAACACAGCACATAATGAATACTGTGGTCCGCATAAAAATGGCCTCATAAGACCTAGCAGCACTCAGGGAGTTCAAGGCGGAAAGGAAAGGAAAAGGAAAGGGAGAGGGGAAGGGGAAGGAAAGGAAAAGAAAAAGGGAAAAGGAAGGGAAGGAAACAAAGACCCCATAGGCTCACATTTGAATGTGCTACTCAGCTGTTGGAACTGTTTTGGGAAGGACTTGGAGGTGTTGCCTTGTTGGAAGAGGCATGTCACTGCGCATCTCGCTCAACCTCCTGCTGTGGATCGGGATGTGAGTTCAGCTGTTCCTGTGCCCATGCCTTTGTCTTGCCATCACGGAGTCCACACTCTGAAAGCATGAGCCAAATGCTTTCACTTCTAAATGCCTTGCTCATTGTGTTTAGTCAGGGTTAGCAGCAGAGGAGTTAACCAAGATGAGCAACAACCAATAAAGACTAACACAAATGGCAGTACAATTCTTTTTTTTTTTTTTTTTTTGAGGGAAAAGCATGCTTTCTTTAATTTCCTTTTTAACAGCACCTGTAAAAAATGTTTATACTATTCTGAGATTCCTCATATATATATATGTTTGTGTGTGTATATATTTATGTATATGGAATATATATGTGGATTTTGGAATGTTAGATTGTCAAGACATGACTATATCACATAATAATTAACGGAAGGTAAGGTAGGCTATACAAGGATAGAATTTTGTAACTAAAAATATTCATAGCAGCAACTTTTGAAAGATGATTTTATTAAAGTCATTGCACTTACTCATCTTATTGCTACAGCACAAGGCCATTCAGTTGTAACACTTCTCAATTCTGATTGTAAAGATTGTCTCATTCTGCTCATACATTTCAAGTTTAAATGCAAGCATAAAACATTCATCAAAGAATCTACAGAGCACTTGGAAGGCTTTTCTCATCTGTGGTCACAGTAAGGAGTGTCAAGAGTCCTCTGTTATGACAGGCCCATTCTCTTTCTGCATCCTAGACTTTTCTGTGACGCCCTGGACAGGTGTACAGAGGTAACAGCTTTATAGTTAAGAGGTGAGCTTAGTGGCCAAAAACACACCAAAATAACATCGGCATTCCACTAGAAACTTAGCAGTATTGTGCCTCAGAGAACAGCAAGTGTGAACTATCCATTCCCTGCTAATTTGGCAATGACAGATTCCATGCTGCCTCTTATACTCATATGGGGGATTTGCCTAAGTTGTTCTTACACATCATTTCATGGCGTGAACTTTAGGAATAGTCAAAGTCCCCACATCAAGGGCAAATACTGGCAAATTACTATTTTAAAGGAATTGTTTTTCCCTTTAAGTTCAAGCTTGCTTATTTTTTCTGAACTATTTTGTTAAGGGCAGAAAAAACAGACACGTGGGAAAAAAAGACAGTACGACTTTTCTATGCTGACTGAGAAGGCAAAGGTATGGACTGCAGCACTCACTGCCATACTGATTAAATGGAACCAACCACCACTAAAATAAGCGTGTTTCCTGTCTTGTGGACACAGGGTCCCTATGCAGCACAGCCTGGCCTCAAACTCATCACTTCCCTTCCTCAGTCTCTGAGCTAGAGGCATGGTGTGGCTATACATGACTTTTAGTAGTGTACAAGTATTAAAATATGTGTGCTACCCGGGCTAAGATCACCAATCAGATCAATGATACATAGTAGCTCAGAAAGGAACCAAACTGCACATGAAAATTTAGTATACAATAAGGGGTTGTGCTTCTATTTTTTTAAACTCATGTTTATATCCCATGAGTTCATTTTCCTGTTATATGCCTTTCTATTAGAAATATTTTCCCAATTTGTTATATTTTAATTAGCATCTAGGGGCTGCATATCTGTCCAGAAAGAATACATTAGTCACTCACCTACTTTTGAATACTTATGTTACTTTTTTATTAAAATAACCTTCAATGGGTAAAGAACAACCCTTGACTGTTGGACCTTCCCCTCCCTATAATGTGGGTGGAGACAAGTTTTCCAGTAGGGAAAACACGAGCTGATTTCTAGGGTGGGGTGCTTTATTGTCATCTGAGGACTGTGACTAAGAGCTGATATAGTAACAAGAAACAAATAATTCATTTGATTAATCACTTAAAATAAAAGTAAAATGGAACAATTTTGATCATCAATAACCCCTCATTAAATGACCTAAGGCTTGAGATGGTTAAAACGGCTAGGCACGGTGGGCACGCCTGTCATCCTAGCACTTGGGAGGTATAGGCAGGGGGACCAGAAGTTTAAGATCATTTTTGCTACACAACAAGGTTGAGTACACCCTGGGATATATACCACCCTGTGTCTATAAAACAAAAAAAGCTAAAATGCACATTTTCTGTACAATTAGCTCTCCCCCAAAAGTTAATCATGTGTGATTTAGTGTTGGCAATTCTAGTATTTTCTACTTCAGTTCTCTTTTTACTTGAAGCAACAACACTAGAAATCACACTTAAAATGTTTCTATTTTAAGATTAAAATGTAAAGTATTGGTTTTGTTAAAAAGCATGATAACTTATAATGTGACATTCATTTACCAGAGTAAAGCTTAAAACCTAACTTTTTTTTTTAACAATTAAAAATCATTTCCCACTTTAAAATTAACCTCTGTGTTTCTAACATGCTGCTCTGCAGATGCATTTTTAAATGTTCATCGGATCTACAGCCACACCACTCTGAATGTGGTTGATCTCGTTTAAGAAGCTGAAGAAATGGCTAAGCATTCATTGTAAAATGATTTTCAATATAGTCAACTGAATTTGATTTACATAATCTAAAATATTACTATTTGTGAGATAATATCACTCTTTTAACATTTTACCTACGTAACAGTCCAAAATTGTTTGTTCTGTTAGATAAATTATGTCTGTGAAACCTGAGCATTTACACAATAGCTTTCCAAATATGGAACCTCATTCTGATTTGAAAAGACCTGGATTTAGAAGGAAACAATGAACTTAAATACAAAACAATGAAATGAGTAATATTTAGGACTCAAGAGTAAGCATAAGAATACAGCAATAAGGCTGGTGTTTACATATTCACATGTGCTGCAGTGTCGAGGCACAAATAAGAATTAGCATATTTTTTAATTCCTTAGGCCACAAGAATTTAGAACAAAGTGCCTATTTTTCCAAGTTTAATCCAGTACACTTTAACTTCCTTTAATGAATCCTATAGTGTGAGCATTATAGAACACCCAAGAAGTTTTGTTTTTATTATTTCATTAATGATTAATTACGCATGGGTGAGAATACTGGTAACCAGAAACTCCCATTTTATCACCCAGTATACAAACAGCACTGCAGACAAAACAGGCACAACAGTGTAATCTTGGGTAAGATTGTGTGTGTGTGTGTGTGTGTGTGTGTGTGTGTGTGTGTGTGTATACAAGTTCATGCCCTATGTAATACAGGAAAGCAGTGACTCTAGTTACTATAAAGCTAACCCGTCCATCTCAAATAGTTTATCTTACAGCTTATTTGTAAAGATATTACGATATTTATAGTATAGAACTCTTTAAAAATAATACAAGTTTGAATTAAAAAAACTATTGAACTTTCTTTCCTTTTTATACAGATTCAGTAGTATTTTCAAGCAAACAATAGAAATGTTTGCAATCCCAGCACAGTAAGAAATAAGGCCTCTTTTTTTTATATTGGCAAAACAAAATATATAAAAAAAATTTGTCACCCCCCCAACTTTTCAATAGCTATCACAGTTCACGTCCTCTCATCCCTCATCACAACAGCACATCTGCTGTCTTTAACAAGCCAGCTAGGGTCACAGTGCTGCTTCCAACTCCGAGCATGAAGAACACCGGGCTGACACCACTCAAGAAGATAGAACAGCTTTCTTCAGCTTTGCTATTTCCGCCTAAAAACAAAACATAAATTGGACAATATAAGATACCTTTAGTAAGGTATAAATTGGCCTATTTGTAACATGTGGCCACTATTCCCAGCCTCTGAATTAGGATTTCAACATCAAAATCTAATTCCCTAGAGTGCAAAAACTAATACTGTTTAATATTAGTTAATTAATATTAATAATAAAATATTAATAAAAGCATCAGTAAAAAATATAATGCAAGTTTCCTAAGTGACAAGAAATAAGGAAAAAAATGTATTTCTTTTAGCTAGAATAATGCTAAGTGATGCAAGCATTTGAAGTAAGTCAGGGAAGAAAACCAAGGCGCACACATATACCTCTGACATGAAAACAAAATGAGAAGAAAAATCTCGTGAAAGAAAAAGGAAGGAGAAAGCAGAAAGGACGTAGGGCCACTGACTTAAGAAAACCTTTTACATGGTCGTGATGGAGATTTGTGACATGCTACAGAAGCTGCCACCAGAAGCATAAGCTACATAGCCTGAGGTTGGGCCTGTATGTGATGTCACATGTTTCCAACCCAGTACTTAGAAGGCCAAGGCAGGAATACTGCAGTGGGTTTAAGGCTAGGCTGTGCCACATAGTAAACCCTATCTCAAGAAATGAAATAGAGGGGCTGGAGAGATGGCTCAGAGGTTAAGAGCACTGACTGCTCTTCCAAAGGTCATGAGTTCAATTCCCAGCAACCACATGGTGGCTCACAACCATCTCTTCTGGCCTGCAGGCAAAATGCTGTATACATAATAAATAAATAAATCTTTACCAAAGAAAGAAAGAAACAAAGAAAGAAAGAAATGAAATGAAACAGAAAAAACGATTAATTTAAAGGTAAAGAATTCAAGATGGAAAATACAGGACATTTTTAGGGAATAGAGCGAGAACTACTTCTGTATTATAGCAATTGAACCCCAAATAAAAAGTGAAAATAAATACAGCAGATCAAGAGGGCAGCTTTGTCTTAAATAACAGGCATGGGAGAAATAAGTGCTTTCATACAAAGAAACAAAGGTGCAAAAGGAGACCTCTAGATATGAACAGAGTTGTGGTAACAAAGCACCTTCAAGATAACAAACACTGATCATACAGATGGCAGCAGGCAAGGACTCTCACAGGAATCAAGATCATGGCTAGCTGCATCCACTGCTATGCCATCATTCTAAACCCTGATTCACCTTTGTAGTAGAAGCAACAGTCCTCATAGCTCCTTGCTGTTTCCAGCATTATCTAAACTCACTTGATGAGGAGCCTGAAAGTAGCCCTTGTAAGTCAGGAAGTTTAGAGACCACACCTTCTGGGTCTCTGCCTAGACCATGAAGGTAAGTAATAAAACAAGGTAGCAAGGAAAGAAGGGAAGGCTCTGAGAAAAGGCAGAACACAAGTGACGAGAAAAACAAAGGAAAAATAAAAGATAAAGCTAAGTGTAACTTCCAGCTCTTCCCAGAAAACAAAGCTAATGTAAACTCTCCAGTGGCAAATGGAAGTGAATGTCACAACCTGCTTCCCCCCCAAGGCAATAAGAGAAAAAGAAAAAGCTGGGTGAGAGAGAGAGAGAGAGAGAGAGAGAGAGAGAGAAAGAAAAGAAACAATGGCTCAAAGAACTGAAGACCAAGGACAACCAGGCCCCTTAGGTACCTGGTGCTTCACACACCATCCAGAGTTAGCACTCAGAACAATCATGGAGCTGGGAGTGCAGCTCAGGGTCTCAATTCTTCCTTAGCAAGTACAAGGCTCCACGTGAGTCTCAAAACAGCACGGAAAAAATCCTTTTAACTGCATGAATAAACAATGTTATAGAAACTTAAGAAATTGCTACTAGGAGATGGTTCGGTGTTCACCTGAGGTAGGAGCGCATAGTTAGTAGCAGCACCAAGCACAGAGATGAGAGAGGGAAAGTCAAAACGTCACATTTTCTAAAACTGGAAATGCGTTACCTCTAGGTTACTCCGCATGGCCTTCTCTTCTTCTAATTCTTTGCGTAGCTTTTCCAGTTCTTTCCTAAAGGCAGAGTATTACTGTTCAGTTTTACCATTATCAGCCTATTTCACTGATGTTAACTGGAGCTTTAGTTTACACACACACTCACACATGCACACCCGCACACACATACAGCACACAAAGGAAAAGTTCCTAGGAACAACAAACAAGTTCACTTAAAAAAAAGTTTCAAATTCTTTAGTTTGAGTAGTTCAGTGTAAGATTTGAAAAAACAAAAAACAGTATTTCCTGCTTTTCCAGAAGACCTGAGTTTGGTTCCTAGCACCTAAATGAGGTGGTGGACACCACTCCCAACTTCAGTTCCAGCAGAGTTGGCCATCCTCCTCTGGACTTTGTAGGCATTACACTCACGTGCGATAACAAAAATAAATGTCTTTGGTATTATTTCATCCCTCCCCTTATAAATAACACCAAAGACCATTCAAAAGTCATATAGAAACTTACTACTGTAAAGGTTTACGCACGTGTGTGTGTGTGTGTGTGTGTGTTTGTGTGTATATGTGTATGTACACATTAAAAAGAGCTAAGATGAGGGAGGGGCTGAAAAATGGCTTAGTGGTTAAGAGCTCTGGGGTTTAAGAAGACCTGGGTGTGGTGTCTAGGACTCACATAGCGGCTCACAACTACTTATATCTCTAGTTCAAGGAGGTCTGATGCCTCTCTTCTGGCCTCTCAGAGAATAGGCAGGCACACAGTGCACATACATTCATACATGCAAGCAAAACACTTATACACATAAAATAAAAGTAAATAAATAAAGAGTTAAAATAAATTTGCCCTATAATAGGACAATCACCCTACTAGATACTATAAGTTAACAAATAAAAAGCCCAGTACTAAAATTGGTTATCTTTTAGATTTGTTAGCCAGTGAGATCTCATCCCCCTCCCCCACCCCCACCATTACAGGCTACTGCTGATGCGATTCCAGAACTTCCGTAAGATACCACATACTTGAGTCACTATAACATGGAAAAATAAAGCTGTTACTGACCTGGAAGCTGTAAGTCTACCTGCTAGCTTTCATAGTACTGAACGGTACTATACATGCTACCAAAGTAGAAAAGTAGCCCAGTATGAACCTTGTGAGCTACAACAACCATGACCTGGCATCAACATCACGGGAATAAACATTTTATGATTAGATTTAATCTGCTCTCAAAGGGGAAATCCATACCTGACACCCTTATTAGGCCAAAAACCTGTGGCTAGACAGGTAATAGGCTCTTAGAATCTACTACTGAGACCCTGCTAAATGGGCACAGGGTTCAGTCAACTCCTAAATGACTTATTATTATAACCCTAAATGAATGTATCTCTTAGCCCTCATTAGAGAAGTTTCTACTTGCAGCTGATGGTGACAAACACAGAGATCCACAACTGGCCATGATATAGAGAATAAGATGCTCAACCTGAAATTGGGGGGAGGGGGACATCTGTAGCATACTCCTTCATCCCAAGGCTCAAGGATCATTGTAGATTAGGATGCAAAAAGAATACAGAAGCCAGAGGTGGTGGATAACTTACAAGGAAACAATCTGTGGTGTGAATAGAAAAATGGCACCCCATAGAATGAATGCTTGGTCCACAGGAGTGGCACTATTAGGAGGCATGGCCTTGCTGAAGTAGGTGTGGCTTTGTTGGAGGAAGTGTGTCCCTGGGGTTGGAATGTGAGGTCTCATAAGTTCAAGCCTGGGCAGTGTGTCTCAGTGTCCTCCTACTAAGTGCTGATCAAGATGTAGAATTCTCAGCTTCTCCAGCACTATGTCTGCCTCCACACTACCATGCTTCCTGTGATGATTGTAAAATAATACAAAGGGTTTTTTTTTTCCTACTGTCCACACTCCCAAATAATGACACGGAGACCTATTACATTTATTAATAAGCTTTAAAGCACTAAGCTGGGCAGATACTCATCTATTCTAACCTGTCTATGCTGGTCTAGACTATTTCTCAGCCATGTGCCCCATTACCTGTCCTCTAGTCTCACCCTGGCCACTCCTGCTCCATCTTCTCCCTTCTGCTCCTACCTGGGACACCCTAACTGGGATTTAAAGTCCACCCCTATCTCTCCGGCCTAGCTATTGGCTGATCAGCTTCTTTCTTAACCAATCAGAGATGCTGGAGAGCAATTTTACACAACATTGAGAAAAGATGTTCCTCATAGAAATGACAATGCTTACATTCAACTGCAACCAGATCTCAGGGCACAGAAATCAGTACATTTGCCCTTCCGCCAAATCATCCCAGCTACAACTCCTCTCCAAACATTGTATCCTCCTTTTTATTTACTGAGTTTTAAAAAATTCATCAATCTGTGCTGCCATACAGTCTGGGATGTGTGGCCTTTCACTGGAGCATTCTTGACTTATCAGAGGCTGTACTCTTAAAAAAACAAAAAGCAAACAAACAAACAAAAACCCTGACTCTCCCTGGTAGCTGTCAACAGACAATAAATCCTTAGCTAGAGGTAGGACTTCGTGCTGACTTCCTCCTTCCATACGGGATTTGATCTGGCTTTAGACGCACAGGTTTTGTGCATGCTACCATAGTGCTGTGAGTTTCCTGAGCAGTCAGGGCGAGACTAAAGGACAAGTAATTGGGCATGTGGCTGGAAAATAGCCCAGATCTGCATACATAGGTTAGAGTAAATGAGCTTGTTTTAAAATATAATAGGTCTCCGTGTCGTTATTTGGGAGCTAGAACGGGAGTAGAAAAACCGAGTAGAAAAAAACCTTTATATTATTTTACATTTGTCACCCAATATGGTAAAATAACTGGACTTTAAATTTCTCTCTATTGTTTTCATTTAACCATTACGTTTAATTCCTCAAACCAAAATATTCCAGATAATACCTATATTCTTTAACTCATGTTGCCACTTTTTCATTTTCTCTCTAATCTACATTTCTAAATTCATTCTTTAAGTATGTATTTTGTATCATTTCTACATAGTCATTCTATATACTTTTAGTATTGTAGTTTTGCAGAAATTATTTTTAAATATATCCAGGCTGTTAAATTTTACTTTTGTCTCTTCTTCTAAACAGTATAAGCAGTTTATTTAGTAAATAGAAAGTTCACGCAAAGGTCATAGAATAAGCTGATACAAATTAGACGGAGCAAAGTACTTTGACTTTTTCACTTTATAACTACTATTTGATATTCACACATGCAGATGTTTTATTGGTTGATTGTTCTGGGGTTACATAAAATAGGAACAAGGGATTCACATAGCAAATTTATAAATTAACATGTATGGTTTTTGCCTTCTAACATTTCCTAGATAAATTCTCCCAAAGAAATATATATATATCTTAAAAAATCCTAGAAAAGGGGCTGGTTCAGGTGTTCCAGAGGATTGGAATTCAGTTCCCAGCACGCACACAGTTGCTCACAGCTGCCTGCACCTCCTATCCCAGAAAATCCAATACCTTCTTCTGGCCTCCAAAGGTAATAGCACACATACAGTACACAGAAATACACAGACAGAACATTCGTAATGAATTAAAATTTTTTTCAAAATCTATTGAAAAAATTCTTACAGAAAACATAAAAACCTGGGCCTTGTGGTTAAATCTTTGCACTTGGGAGGTAATGGCAAGATCAGAAGTTCAAGGTCATCCTCCACTATATAATGAATTTGAGGATAACATGCCTGGGAGTCCTGGCAGCAAAAGTAAGGGTCTGTCTTTCTTAATCACCATTCTGGCCCCACTGAGAGAAGCTGAGGAGCTATTGGCAGTTGATGGCTGTTGAGAGAAAAACCAGTTTTCTTCAGGTATTTGGCCCCTGACAGGCTGCCAATGCTCCAATGGATGACCCTTCATGCTTGTGCACTCAAGCAGCACTAATTAAAGCCAGTGGGTTACTAAAAATAATTACATAAAAGGGCATGTAATTGAAAGAAGAACACAGATGGTGGGGACTTAGAAAGCAATAGTAAGAGGTAGACGTGATCAAAGTAACTATATGTATGAACACATGTACACACACAAATGAAAAATGCATATAACAAAGAAATGTGTGCAATTCTCAGGCCCATGTGATTCCTTACAAGCACTATAATTCCAGATCGATCTCTGTCTGTCTCTCTGTCTGTCTCTGTCTCTGTCTCTCTCTCTCTGTGCCCTCCCCTTCTCCCTCCCCCACAGAAAGCAGAGGATAACTTTATGGAGTCAGTTCTCTCCTTCTACCATTATAAGTCTTGGACACCATTAGGAGCCAACTCACTGGCCCCAAATATATCTAAAACCTATTTCTTCCAGCTCCATTTTCTTTTAACTTTACGTAAATGAAGTAACATCGTACTGTACATTGCTGACATTTCCACCTCACATAACTGATGTTGAGTCATGTAGCTACAATCACTTACCATTACTGCATACACTGCATTTCTCAATTAGTGTACCAGTCTGTATTATCTACTCATTCTCTTCTTGTCCTCTGATTTTACATTTTCAGAAAAACCTTACCATCTACCTTCATTTTCCCAGAGAATTGACAGTTAAAAATAATCTTTGAAAAGATTTCTAAAATATGTAAATATATACAATAATACCTTACTCTTTTACAGATAATTTAAGAGAACCTATAGGCAATTCACATATGCACATGCACTTCATTAAAAATCCTACACTTGGGCTAGCTGTGGTGGCACACATCTGTAATTCCAGCACTTGGGAAATTGAGACAGGAGGATCAAAAGGTCATAAAAAATCTGAGAGTATAAGGCCAAGCTGAGCTATCTGAAACACTGCCTCAAATGAGTACAAACTGCTATCAAATGTGTAAATCAACAAAATTTACAAGTCAGGAGAATTATTTTGTTTTTGTCTTTTTTTTTATTATTATTCTTTTGGTTTTTGGAGACAAGGTTTCTCTGTGTAGCCTTGGCTGTCCTGGACTCACTTTGTAGACCAGGCTGGCCTCAAACTCACAGAGATCCACCTCCCTCTGCCTTCTGAGTAATGGGATTACAGTCGTGGGCCACCAGGCCTGATCAGGAGAGTTTTCTAACTGGTGGGTGGTATTCAACATTTACAGAGTAATGAATATACAGCTTCTACTATATGCAGTGCAAAATTTATGAAAAATTTCCAAAAATAGATCAACCAAAGTACCCAAGAAAGACCTAGCATATCAAACGACAAATTCTATAATCATAATATATTCATTAGATAATACATATACAGTAGTTATTCTAGATAAAATTTTTGTTCCCATCTGGTTTTTTGTTTGCTTGTTTTGTTTTTTCCTTTTATTTTGTTATTTGAAGTAGAATCTAGCCTGGACCTCATTGTGTCAATCAAGCTGGCCTTCAACTCAGAGATTTTCCCTGTATCTGCCTCCACAGTGTTAGGATTAAAAGCATATGACACTATATCAGGCCATATTTTATATTGTTAATACTACTTTCAAACAGAAGTTTAGGCGTGGTACAAATTAAGAGAGAACTACTTAAAATTAGGCTCAGGGACTAGGCATGAATTATATAAGAACTTTTGGTGGAGTGGACACACTGATGAGATGGGGTCGTCAGAGTAATTACATTAGTTGATCTTTCATCTGATTTACCCATGGAACTTTTGCAAGGTTATGGTTAAACTATCAATAGATGAAAAGATCTGTAAACCAATAAAAGATGAAAGGTTTAGTGTTGGCCTTGACACTAAAGAACTGTGCAATCAAGAGGTAAATAGCTTTATTTCTATATCCTGATCTCTTCATTAAAAGAGGGAGGGGTCTGCAATAGGGTATCTTTTAAACTTCTTTTTTCTTTTCTTTTTTCTTTCTTTTTTTTTTAGTTTTTTGAGACAGGGTTTCTCTGTGTAACCTTGGCTGTCCTGGACTCACTTTGTAGACCAGGCTGGCCTAGAACTCACAGCAATCCACCTGCCTCTGCCTTCTGAGTACTGGGATTAAAGACATGTGCCACCACCACCTGGCCTAAACTTTTTACACACACACACACACACACACACACACACACACACACACACACATTCTCTCTCTCTCTCTCTCTCTCTCTCTCTCTCTCTCTCTCTCTCTCTCTCTCTCTCCAACTTTCAGGGCTGCGGGCATAGGTCAATGGTAATGGAGTGCATTACAACCACAACACTCGGCTTGATCCGTAACACTACACTAAACAATAAAAACTTTCAGAGTTAACAGGAGGGCATCAGAAGTCTCTTGTGAGTTGGGACTCATTCACTTTGTAACCATCTAATGTAAGCCTAGCAGAAATAGAAGTCAAAATCCTCCAAGAGGTAAGTATGAGGATTTAGATCATTCCCAGAATATCAAAGCAGTTTTCTCAGTATTTTCAAGACCTGTGCCTAGGCAGCTCCTGTCTAAGCATACAGGTACATACAGAACTTCTAGAACTGAGCCACTGAAACAAGTTTTCCCATCAAGGTTTTTTGCTGAAAGTGCTATTACACAAATGTGACACATGTACTTGTATACTTAGGAGATTAGGGCTCCAGTTGACAAAGTCTAAATACAAGTTCGGGGAGGTTTAGGAGAAAGTAAGGGTTACTTACCCATGATCCCTTTTCAGTGCATCTACAATACACAACAATTCAAGAATCTGGGCTCTAAGCTCATCCAGGGAATTTCTTTTCCCATCATCTGCTTCTACTTTAGCTTTGAGTTCTGATGGAGTTATGAAAGAGGCTGTATTTACTTTAGAAGCACTTGAAGGTGCTGAAAGAGATGGCTGAAAAACATAAAAAAAATTTCCCATTATGCTTGTGCTTATATCTAATATTAGAGGATTGTTTTATTCTGGTTTTCATTTTGAACACACGTCCACCTGGAGTCCAGCTGGCCTCTAACTGCAGATCCTCCTGTATTGATGTCTCAGTCTTCCTGGTCCATCCCCACCTTGCAAGTATTGAGAATACAGTTTATGCAGCACTCAGGAGTAAACTCAGGGCTTTATATAAACTAGGGAATTGGAGCTGCAGTCCCAGCTCGGCAGTACTCTTATAGCAAGTATTATTATACACAATTAATGCAGCACATATTAAACATTCCTCATCTGAAAATCCCAATCTTCAAAGTTTTACACCAGAATCCTAACAGTCAGGGAGACAGAGGCATGTGAATTTCTGTGAATTTGAGGCCAACCTGGCCAAGGACAGCCAAGGCTACAGAGAGAAACGCTATCTCAAAAAACAAGAAAAGAAAAGAGAAAGAGAAAGAAAAAAAAGATGAAGAAGAGAAAAATTCTATGCCAGATTTTATAATGCACCTGAATCTGCAGGCATGCCAAAGTGTAGATAAGGAATTAGATGAAGCAAGTGACTTTTATGTTTAGTCTTGAGTTCTAGCCCTGATACATACACACACACACACACACACACACACACACACACACACACACACACACGTATCTGCAAATTTTCCAAAATTCTGACTTCAAGCATTTTAGAAAAAAGATATTAAACTCACACTTCAAGAAAAAGAGGACCCACTACACTGGATGTGGGACTGCTTACAGCCTGAACTGTGAGTTCCAACCACAACGCCCTGTCAGTCATCACTCAACCCTCATTAGAGAAGCTTTTTAGTAGTAGATGGTAATTAAGGCAGAGACCTGAACTGACAATGTGCAGAGAACAAGAGACTTGGGAGTACTCAGTCCTAAACGGGATGTCTATTTCACGCCCCTTCCCTCATGGTTCAAGGATCTAAGCAGAGAGATAAGAGCCAGAGGTAGTGGGTGACCTCAAAGAAAAGAATGTTTCCAGACACAACAGGACAGATGCAGGTATGAACTCAGAGACTGGATAGCATGCTCAGCCTTGTACAAGTTCAAGCCACACAAAACCCAGCTCAGAGGAGAACTGAACACACAATCTCATCCTGGCAAAGAAGCTGCCTGCAAATAACAGCTGCTGGAAGAGGGGGAAGCCAGGTATGTATCAGCCACACTACACGCTCAGATATAGTTAGCCAACACAAACTGGACTCCTTGCAGAAAGAGAGGGGTGTGTGTGTGGGTGTGGGTGTGTGTGTGTGTGTGTGTGTGTGTGTGTGTGTAGAGTTGGGGGAGGGGAAAGAATATGATCAAAATATGAAATTCTCAAATAATAAAAACATTTTTAAAAAGATAAATGATAAAACTCAGAAATTCCAAAAGCAGTTTGATATTCATTGCTAAGGAAAAATAAATAAATAACCAAACAAATAAGTTTGTAATCACTAGTGGCTTTATTTATTTTTAAAGAAGGAAAATATTCATTGGTTTATCTAATGAATGGTTTGTCTAGTGAGTTATCTACAAGTAACAATGTATCAAATTACTGTGCTATTTTAACCTTTATTGTCACAAATTTCTAAAGCTTCACTTAGAAGGATTATGAAGAATTTAGTTAAGTCCATAGACTACCTGAGAATTTCACTAAAATCAGCAATTTGAGAAAGGTTACAAGAGACTGATGACAATATAGAGAATCAGATTTAAATATATATACGATAAATTCATTCTGGAATGAAAATGAGGAATAAAACAAAACCTTAAGTTTATATAAAATTTGTAATATATGTCTTCAATAAAAATGGTAGCTTTAAGCCGGGCGTGGTGGCGAACGCCTTTAATCCCAGCACTCGGGAGGCAGAGGCAGGTGGATTGCTGTGATTTTGAGGCCAGCCTGGTCTATAAAGTAAGTCCAGGACAGCCAAGGCTACACAGAAAAACCCTGTCTGGAAAAACCAAAAAAGGAAAGGAGGAGGGGGGGAGTAACTTTAGAAAAGAAATATCACCATTTAGTAGATGAGTCCATCCCTTCTGCCACTAAGCCTTAAGAGAGGGCCAAAAACCAAACTAAACAGTGAGTGAACGAACCATAATGTCTAATCTGCTAACACTCACAAGTAATTAGGCTGAGGTTATTTTATGAGAATTGAGTATGGTCACACATGCCTATGGAGATGGAGGCAGGAGGATGAACACAAGTTGATTGAGGGAGCCTGGTCAACATATGAAAATACACAGCAGTCAGGAATACACAGAGAGACCCTACCTCAAAACAAACAAAACAGGCCCCATCCCCCAAAGTATTTATGAACTATTGCCAAGTGTATGTTTAAATCAGATGTTTTTTTAAAGATTTATTTATTATGTATACAGCATTCTGCTTGCACACCAGAAGAGGGCACCAGATCTCATTATAGATGGTTGTGAGCCACCATGTGGTAGCTGGGAATTGAACTCATGACTTTTGGGAGAGCAGTCAGTGCTCTTAACCTCTGAGCCATCTCTCCAGCCCCTGCCAAGTGTATGTTTAATAAGAAATGAAACGATGTACATACCTAGCCTTGGGAATATGAAACATGCAGCACACTCTTTAAAATAAGCTTAAGTGTTTCTATTATTAAAAGAACTGAAGAGAACAGAAGGACTGCAATTTTCAGCAAGAATTACTTTCTTGGCAGAAAAGGGGGGGGGGGGGGCGGGTGAAATCCTAAAAGTATATCTTAAATTTCATGATTACAATGGCTACACCGTATCCTAAAAACTAAACAAGCCAGACGTGGTGGCACACACCTTTAATTCCAGCTCTCAGGAGGCAAAGACAAGTAGATCTCTATGAGTTCAAAGCCAGCCTGGTCTACAAGGTGAGTCCAGGACACTCAGTGCTACACGGAGAGATTCTGTCTTGATAAAACAAACAAAAAAACTAAACAAATCTTACGCTACGGTGGATTTACCTTTGAAGAGTAGTTTGCATCCTTTTTAAACTCTGATGGCTTTAGGTTGCCACTATCTTCTTCTTTTGGTGGCTTCAAGGTTTTTTCTGGGCTCTGGGTTGGCTAAATATTTAGCATTTAAAACAAAAACAAGACACAGATTTTACAAAAAGGAAACTCTAATTAATAAGCATGGGTGCCATACAGCCAATACTACCACTACTTAACTGCTGTTGTTCCTGCTACTCACTGCTGTGGAAAAGACAGCACATAACTTCAGGCTGAACAGCATTTTTGCATATCTGAAAGGCAAAACTAGCTTTCCTCATAGAAATACCACATGGTTCCACTGAGGTAATTTTAAAGTGCTCATGAACCATGCTCATATTAACATCATGGATATAATATATATTAACACTGAAGTACATTCACACTCCAAACACAAACAGAAGCATGGAAAGAAGCGACTCAGCTGGGAAAACAAACCCTACAAAAGGGCTTAGCTGTAGGAGGGGGAGGCACCTCCTTTCCTCACCACTGTATCTGCTGCTCCATGACCCTGCTGTGGTGACTGAACAGAGTCCCTGCTCCCCTTTGGTCCTGTGCTCTGCGACTGTGGGCTCATGACAACTCTATTTTATGATTCTGGAACCGTTCATGCAGTACTTTATTGATTAATTAATTAATTAATTAATCTTGGTTTTTCAAGACAGGGTTTCTCTGTGTAGCCTTGGCTGTCCTGGACTCCCTTTGTAGACCAGGCTGGACTCGAACTCACAGAGATCTACCTGCCTCTGCCTCCCGAGTGGTAGGACTAAAGGCCTGCGCCACCATGCCCAGGTTATTTGAATTTTCTTAAATAAAGAATCATAAAGTGATTCTGGATGTTTAAAATTAGGAGTGGCTATAAATCTGCTCACTCACTTCTTAGCACTTTCTTCATCTTCTACAATGTTCTGAAGTAAGGGATACTCACAGAATGCCCACCATTGAAGCGGCCAGGCAACCTTCTTCCAGGCATCTTGGGTCTATTTGCAGTGAGATGTAACAAGTTCTCTGAGGAAGCTATGTCATCAAAATTTACAGTATCTAGAGAATAAAAGTAAGCATTACTAAGAGAGTTGTTCCTTCTAAAGGGCAAAAGATCGTATTTCTGGCTTCTTACAGCATGAATTACATACAAGCCACCACTAAGTTGAAGAGCTCACAAACTGACCACTGCTTTATATATGCATTTGGAAAACAATACCCATGCTCTTATTTTAAAAAATAAAATAAAAACTCAACCTTTGTTCCAGATACACTGAGACCCTTTAGCCGTATAAGACCTGTTTCCAATGGAGTCAAGTTCAACAAGAAGTTCTTCCAGGAAGAAGTGTCTACCCTGAACTGAGTAATAAGCTGCCATCTAAGGGTCTCACATTTTCAAAATCTACTCAAACTCTCAGTTAATTACAACTTAGAGAAACTTTACATGTACATTTTAAACTTCACAATGTGGACTAATGTCAAATGGGAGAACTAAATTGTATCTGATACCCTGCTGATTTCTATGTATTATCAATGTAAAGCTATGATTTAGTCACATGAACATATACAGATGTTACAGTCAGAACTCAAACAAAACTTAGATATTATATAAGAATCATGAACTAGTTATAAGTCTAACCCAAATCAGATACCAAGTGCAAATGCTACACAGATGTTAATTTGTTTCTCTGCCATCAATCAAAGGCTAGTTGACCCTAGAACAAATAATTTGTGTTTAAGGACATATAAGATATATACGGTAACACATACCTCTTAAACAATGGTATGTACTGCCTGGAGTTTTCTAGTGTAGCTAAAAATATCTTAAACAAACTGTTAATTGCACTGAAGCTCAGATATCGATTCTTGGTACAATAAGCTTTTGTAAATTCTGATACTGCTGTGATCAGTGTAACTTCCTGCAGCTCGGATAAAAACAAAAACAAAACTAGAAATATTAACCATAGCCAAAATATCCCAAACTTCCAAGAGACTCATCTTTCTTATTACCATTTGTCTGACAGTTGTAAGACTTATCAGACATTTATATGTCCAAACTTAGTGATCTGTTGTTTCTTTACATAGACCTAAACATACTCAACATTATCAAACTTCACATTCAAAGTAATCTACAGAATGTTCATTTAAGAGATGGAGAATAGAAGGTAAATTTGGGACATCACTTTGGAAATGTGCACTGTAGAGCTAGAAGTACTGGTTGACTATTACGCTTTTATAGATTGCTTTGTGTGTTCTACCTTGAAAAAACACATCAAAACAGACTATTTTAAAAATTCAATTTAATTTCCTGGTGTTTTGATAATTGTAATTATAAAACATAGCAAACCATAGTAAGAAATAAGCAACATTAGTGGAAAATGAATTATGAAATCTAAAAGGTTTGGTTTAAATGTGAGCATATGTCATTCTGTTTATAACTATATTAAAGAAAATAATAGGCTTAAAAATATGTTAAATGATAAATGTGCATTAGTGATCTATGAAAAGACTTTGGAAAGTAAAGCCTATCATTTAAGAAATAATTTTCAAATGCATATTTAAGCAGCTTGCAGAGGAAAAAAAGAAACAAAACAGAAAAATATGGAAGAAATTAAAGAAAAATGAAATAGAAAGGGTAAAAATTTTTAATGTAGATTTACAAAGTGCAGCATATTCATGTAAAATGTCTTCATACATCCAATTTAGGATTACAACACCAAGACAATTTTACATTCTAAAACTCTCTCAGGTTCTCCATTTACAACATCAGATAAAAGTAGAATAGTGCACATTTTAGATTTATGATTCGCCTAAAGCCTTTGCGAGTGAGCTAAGATTAATTAACAATGGATTTACACTGTGAAAATGGCATACAAGCCATGGACTCTACAGTCACACCTGTCACTCTGACAGCCACTTACACTTCTGTATGTTCTGAGAAAGACATGGACTGGTTTTTCTTTTTGTTTTAAGCCAAATGAAATAACCAATTATTGAGAGAAAATCTGATTTCTATGGTTGCCAATTTTTTGGAGATATATTATCAAAAGAGTATTTTACATTACAACCAAGAAAGGTTTTCAAAACTGAATCTGATTTTATTTTAAAATGGAAAACCAAAAGGGTTAGAATAAATAGACAAACACACATATACACTTTTAGCATAATTACAAAGAAAAAAAATTGATGTGCGCCACCTACTTATATTGAATATACTACTTTGATTTCTTTTATAAATTGTTATCTTACCAAAATGGAGAAGGGTAGGATAATTTCCTGACACGTAAGAAGGGAGGAAACATGGCAAACAGGCTAGGAAACAAAATCTGGAAAGAAAAGTCAAGGATAGGAATGTCTAGAAAAAAGACTAAACCAAAAAAATTATTTTACAAAGCAGGAAAAAAAGAACAGTTGTAGAATGAATAGAAGCATTTTAATGTCTAGCAACCACAGGCCATCTGAACTTACATAAAATGTGTACTAGATTTTAGATTTATTCTTTTGCCTTTCAAAAGGAAAAACTTAAATTACTATCAACTTCAATATACATTAAGATTTTTAAGCCACATTATATAACTCACTGAACAATACCAAGGCAGTTTCTAAAAGGACAGCTTATAGCAAGGATACAAATCAATGTTCTAACATCATATAAGACAGTTGTAACTGAAAGTACACCATCATTTAGTCAAGTTCCAGTGTTTGGTGCATTATAATGATAAAGGTGGTTTTAATTTTATGACACTGTAAAATAAAATATGCCAAAGCAAACAGTATTTTTAAATAACTCACTATAAATTTGATTCAATTCAATCTTTGACATCTTTGTGCGAGCACACGTGTGTGTGTGTGTGTGTGTGTGTGTGTGTGTGTGTGTGTGTGTGAGAAGACACTAATGCCTTTATGCTAACTCTCCATGGTCTAGGCAAAGAATGACTACTAGGAATAGGAATATCATTTTGCTCCTGGTTTAGATACAAATCTCAATCTGTTTACTACTTAATAGTAGTCTATTTTAGAAGTTTAATCATAATTTCTTCCTGAAAGGAATACATGAGTAAGTATTTAAAAATTCAAAGAAAAGTAAATAAGCTATAATGTTAAGAGAAAGTGTAATTTATTCATCAATATCATGGATGGCTTGGAATCGATATATATTTACTATTAATCTTAAAATAATTTATCAGAGAGAAAAGGCAGTCAAAAGAGATAATGTGCTTATATCAAACGACACTTCATCTGAACTTCTCAATGTAATTGCAATGCTACCAGGACATCTAAAAAATAATCTAAAAAATACTTTTGCTTCATAAAAAATTATTTTAGAAATATTTGAATCATGTTGATTTATAATTAATTGGTAATGGTAATGATATTTTCACTAAAGCTAATTGTTGATGAAGCATTTGAAAAAGAAAAGAAGCCGGACGTGGCAGTACACGCCTTTAATCCCAGCACTTGGGAGGCAGAGGCTAGTGTATTGCAGTGAGGTCAAGGCCAGCCTGGTCTACAAAGTTGAGTCCAGGACAGCCAAGGCTACACAGAGAGACTCTGTCTCGAAAAATAAAAATAAATAAATAAATAAATAAATACATAAATAAAAAAGAAAAGAAATTAAAGCATGGTTCCTAACAGCTCTGCAATTATAGCACTGCTATATATGAACACACTTGTGTGGGAACTACAATTCCTCCCATTAAAAGAAAAAAAAGAAAAGTCAAATGAATATTCTAGGAATGACTTCTTTAAAAAAAAATATATATATACATACACCTATCTATCAAAAAAGAATATATACATACACCTATCAATCAATGGTTTTTTTGTAGCTGTATAAATAGCAAATTATTTCTGAGAATGAGGTAAGGAAACCATGTTCTTCATAGATCAAAGCAGAATCAGAATGAGATGGACTAAAGAATGTGAGGAAGCTAATAAACAAACATCCACAGTAACTTCCCCATCCAATGTTCCAGGACAAAGAATACGTAAGGTCATTTGGTCACAAGTTAAGCAATTAAGTGATCTGAAAAATAAGCCTGCTTATGATCAGTCAGCTACTTAACAAAACCCACAGGTTTTTTGGGTTTGTATTGTTTGTTTTGTTTTTAGAGACAGGGTTTCTCTGTGTAACAGCTCTGGCTGTCCTGGAACTTGCTCTGTAGACCAGGCTAGCCTCAAACTCACAGAGATCCACAAAGCCCACAGTTTTAACAACAAAGTCCATGGAGTCTCCATAACACTATTTCATATCACATTACTTAAAAGATAATGCACACATCTCCATAAAGTTTTTGTGTATGTTTTACATTTTGTTCCTATTGAGACATATATTTTAGTTCTGATTATATGAGGTGTCTCTGTGGGTTATGTGCATATGAATGCTGGTGTTCAGAGAGGATGTTCTATCCCTTGGACCCAGAGCTACCAGCAGTTATCAGCTGTCCAATGTGGGTGCTGGCAAGAACAATGCTCTCTCTTAAAAGCTAAGCCATCTCTCCAGCCCCTATTTTACATTTTCTGAGACTTACAAACTATGCTCCAGCCTAATGCCAAAGTTGAGGTTGTACTCAACCCAAAACTCACAGAAGAAGTAGAACACTTCTGTCGTATAAGGACAGATTGAAAAGCCCAAAACTGAGAATACTCAAAAACCAAGCCTTTGAGTGGAACATGTTTTATCAGTGGAAACTTTCACAACTGGCCTCAGGGATCTCAAGAAGCAGCCATAGTAAAAACAAATGTTCACTGAAAGTATTATCAAGTTCCCTTAGGGAAATGTATATACAAGTTATACACAAAGAGAGTATGACACTAATTTTGTTTGAAGTAATGCTTATAAGAGAAGCTATTTGCTGCCAGCACTAAGACCTTTTATCCTAGCAAAGAACCTGTGTCTAGCATGCTACAAAGGATGTGCTCAGTAAAGTATTTGTACTTAATTCTAAAAATTCAAAATTACTGAAGACAGAGCATAAAGTGTGGCACACCACCGGAAGTTAGCTATATTAAGTGAAAAGACTCACACATAGTTACCTGAAAAGTTCACTGCTAATTTCCTGCCTTGTGACAATTTCAGTATCTCCAAATTACTAGTTACTTATTAAAGAAAAAAAAAAGTTAAACCAAAAGCTGTAACTTTTCAACTTCTTTTCCATGAGGCCTGTCAATTACATGAAGAATAAGCAAGCACTATGGACATAAGACAAACATGAAGTTTTAAATTTTCCAATAAGGAGTTTAAAATAGTTATACGAACTGTGTCTATTATAAATGTAAAAATAAGACTATTGGTAGATGTACAGAGAGAGAGAAAAAAAATGAACAAAGTGAAAACTTGAGAACTTGAGGCGATGGCTCTGCAGTGAACAGCTTATCCCGAAGCCAGGTAACCCCAGCACTCTGCAGGCAAAGGTAGGTAGACCTCTGTAAGGTCCACATAGCAAGTTACACGACAGCCAGGTCTACAGAGAGACATTGTCTTAATCAACAAAATAGAGTACACAGTGCTCTTGGAGAGGACCAAAGTTTAGTTTACAGCCATCACACAGGATAGCACACAAACCACCTATAACTTCAGCTCCATGGGCATCCTATATCTCTTGCCTCCAAAAAAATCTGAACTTGTATTATGTATGTGTGTGTGTGTGTATGTGTGTGTATACACACACACACACAGACCTACATACATACATGTACTTGAAAAATAATAAAAATAAACCATTTAAAAAAGCTTATTTCACCTAAAGTGTTTTAAACCTTCTGCTACCTTAAATTCAAATAGAACATATATTTAAGAGTGATGCAAAGTAACAAAAACAAAATTCAGTTCTCAAAGGAACACAACCCAATGTAAGACTTTTGTGGTAAAGATCACAAAAATTAGAGCCGAGCACACTATTGCACACCTGTAATCCCAACACTCAGGAGGCAGCGGCAGGTGGATTTCTGTGAATTCAAGGCCAGTCTGATCTACAAAGAGGCTTCCAGGACATCCAGGGCTATTACACAAAGAAATCCTGTCTCAAAAAACCAAAAAAAAAAAAAAAAATAATAATAATAATAATAATAATAATAATAATAATAATAATCACAAAAATTGTGGAAATTTGAAGGATAGTATCAAGAGCTGTTTTTAGTTAAAGCATTGAATTTGCATAAATAACCAGGTTTTCTTTAACTATTACTTTTAAAAACACATTTCTGGTTATATTTTGAGTAAACAAAAAAATGTAAGCTATGAGAATTCTATCGTTTTACTACTAAGGTCTATAAAAATAATATATTTTAAATAATTTCCCACTTATTATTTAAAAGTAAGTAAGATCAATTTTTAACAAATAAGATACAAAGAGTATATTCGATGAACTTTCCTAAACTACAGTTAGCATCATAACTCCCAAACACTGGTAATAAATGTAAAGAAGGGAGGATCTAGATCTCCCCTCTAGAAAAGGAAAGATGCAAGTATGACAGAGGGATTTAGAAAATATTTAAATCAAATGATTAAAAGAACTGAGAACAGAGATGGAGAGATGGCTCAGAAATTAAAAGCACTGACTGTTATCCCAGAGGTCCTGAGTTCAATTCCCAGCAACCACATGGTGGCTCACAACCATGTATAATAA
This sequence comes from Acomys minous, assembly GCF_964271855.1. Taxonomy (NCBI): domain Eukaryota; kingdom Metazoa; phylum Chordata; class Mammalia; order Rodentia; family Muridae; genus Acomys; species Acomys minous. The sequence goes on along the minus strand of NC_140495.1, from coordinate 65,256,409 downwards.
TATCTGGTACTTTCTTCTGGCCTGCTGGTATACATGCAGGCAGAATACCGTATACGTAATAAATAAATACATCTTTTTAAAAAACTGAGAATAAACCCTTTGCATTGATAAATTGAAAAGATAGAAGAAAAACCAGATATTTTAAATTTTAAATTTAAGTAGCATTATTTTATAAAATTATGACAAAAAGTGTAATTACTGTTGTAGTTTAAATGTAAATATAAAATGTTGGCACTGAAGCCAGTCTCCTACAACCTCAGATTCTCTGAAGAGCATCAGGCACTCATCTCTATGCAAGGGCCTCAGCACACTGTCTCTGCACATGAGCGACACTGGTGAGTCTGCACCTAACCCTATTTATATATAAAATGGGTAAAGGAACATCAGTGTCCTAGGGCAACAATAAAAATAAGATAAAAATATACATGAAAAAGTCCTTTGAGAAATGTAAGAAACTTAAAAGAAATGCAACATGCTATACAAAATAATATCTATTACATAAAGTAACGACTAATGCTCTTAAAAGGTAGAACTTCACCAAAATGTCTGTGCTTCCAGCTTTCCACTTTCCAACTATATAAAGAACCAGGAAGAAGTATGGACAACACAAGATGACAAAAAAAAACACTAAATCTTAGGAAACGCTATTTAGAGGCTGGGCGTGGTGGCTCACGCCTTTAATCCCAGCACTCAGGAGGCAAAGGGAGGTAGATCGCTGTGAGTTCAAGGCCAGCCTGGTCTACAAACCGAGTCTTTAACAGCTAAGATAACACAAAGAAACCCTGTCCCGATGGAAAAAGAAAGAAAGAAAAAGAAATGCTATTTCGTAAAAGTAGGGCCTATTGATAAATAATAAAAATATTTTCTTGAAGATAACAAAGTTTCTCCAGATGAAAAGAAAAGTTTTATAAACTACAATTACTGCTAGCACTGACCGTCTATATGATCCTACTATCACATCTTTAAAAAAGCATGCCTGCAGGTACAGACGGCAGCCAGAAGAGGGCTTCGGATCACCTGAAACTGGAGTTACAGACAGTTGTGAGCTACCACATGGGCGCAAAGAAAGGGACCTAGGACCTCTGGAGGAGCAGCCAGTACCTTTAACCACTGAACCATCTCTCTAGCTCCTCATTTTCAAATATTTTTAAACCATAATATACTCAACTCTGACTAATTTAAGAGACATGGTCACTGCACTATAAAGACATATTGAAGCACTAAGCGTGTGTGTCAGTGTTGCTCGTTTCCTTCCTCCAGAGATGCCTCTGCTGAGACAGGGCTATGCTCTGCTCACCTAGCGCCCTTACTTTTCTACTCAGCCTACTAGTTGCAATTATTTCTTTCTCCAAGTTGCATACACAAATCTAAAGTCTCTAAAATCCACCTGACTCCTTTTTGAATGCACAATCTTGTCCATTCTGGCTTACCTGTTTCTTTCGCGTTCCTGGCTACAAAGGCATCAAAGTCTACTGATTTTGGCCTAACTGGCAATTGTTCTGGGTCTAGCTTTGGTCTTGAAACTGGCTCAGTTTCAATCTTTGAAGAAATTGTAGAAACTTCTCCATTAATTCTGAAATGAGAAAAATATGCAAAATTCATTTGAAGGCTAAATAAAACTTTTAAATAGGAATTTAATGGCATTAAATATTTTTGTAACATACTAATTTCCATCTTTTCTGTAAAACTATGCATAGACAGAAGCTGCTAATCCTAAGACTGATAACAAAATCAGAAATGAAAAATATAGTTTAGGTACATTCACTTATTCTGACTATAAAAGTATCATATAACAGAATTAATAACCTACAAAAAAAGAAATACATAGGAAACAAATATTTCAACCTAGAAGGGCAGCAGAGCCCTTTAGGTCAAAGATAGGTAATCAGTATCTAATTTTAAATTAGATTAAGGCTTACTTGGCTGCTGGAGGTGGAGGCGGAACTGGCTTTTCTGGTCGCTTTGGGTACACTGTTGCAGGAGACCTCAATAAATTATTGGCTTTGGTAGGTGGAGTGGGCTTTTTAGGTGGGACTTGAGGAGCAGCTGGTTTAGAAGGTTTCTGTTCCAGCAGGGATTTATCATCTGGTGATTAAAATAATACTTGTTATTAATAATTAAAACTATAGAGCTTTTTTTTCTTATACTCTATTGCCAAGCTGGAAAAACATGAGGTAGTTTTGGACCTTCAAGTTCTGTATGCATGTAAGTATGCATTGTCTGAGGTTGCACTTTAATGTGTCTAAGAACCTTCTTAAAAATTACCCAGTGGAGGCAGAACTCACCAAAAACCTGTTTAGAAATAGCATGCACTTTTTGCTATGCTTCCAGTATTCTTGGTTTGCTATTACGAGTGGTAATGCTATTTTATGAAATAATTCACTGAATAGATATTTCTGAGTGGTACAAAAAGGCTTAAAGGAGAGTATTATGAATAATTGTATAATGTTCATTAAAAACAACTTCACCAACAAAACCACACCAAACACAGCCCTACATGTAGCATATTCATGTCATTATTTTTCAGGTACTAAGCACAAATACTAACAGAACATTTATGCACACAGTTCAGATCCATAATACAGTAGTGGGTTTAACAGACATGATTAAGAAATAATAAACTGGCCAGGAGGTGGTGCACATGCTTTTAATCCCAGCACTTGGGAGGCAGAGGCAGACAGATCTCTGTAGTTTGAGCCCAGCCTGGTCTACAAAGAGAGTCCAGGCCAGCCAGTGCTGTTACACAGAGAAACCTTGTCTCAAAAAAACAAACAAAAAGAAATAAACCGAGGCCCAAAACTCATGATTATTTGTCTTAGAAAAGAATGTGAATAAAAGTCTACAAACAATCTTATGAAATTACCTTAGTCAGAAACTAGAATATTAAACTTGAACCAATATTATAAGACACAGCACAACTCGTTTAAAATTACAAATTTCACTTTAAAATAACAATATATAACATATATAACATATATAATAATAATATATAACATAGGGGCTAGAGAGAAGACTCAGCAGTTAAGAGCACTGGCTACTCTTACAGAGGACCCAGGTTCAGTTCCCAGCACCTCCATGATAACTGTCTGTGACTAAGGTTCAGGGATCCAATTTCCTCTTCTGATATCCTTGGTATTAGACATGCATGTCGTGCACATACATACATGCACGCAAATACTTATAAACTAAAAACAAGTATAACGCCTGTATTTGACCATGTATATAATTACTCCCTCGGAGCTTGTCAAAAAATAGCAATCTGATCAGCCTTTAAGACAAAAGGCTGTTTGACTGTTTGTTTTAAAGACAAGGTCTCTCTATGTAGTACTATAACTCACAATATAAATTTAGGCTAGACTTGGGCTCACAGGGTTCCTCCTGCCTCTGTCTCCCAACTGTTAGAACTGAAGGTGTGAGCCACCATGTCTGGTTAAGTCTATTTTTAAATGGCCTCAAAATGTGACGTGTTACAAACGTACACCACTAGCAGAAAAATACAAAGCTTCTCCTTCTAGGCATAATCAAGTACCCTTTATAGAGTTTAACAGCTAGCAAAATTTGTGTTTCTGGAAAATACTAAAAAAGTGTCTTATAGAAAGTAGCAGAAAGGGGTCTTTGCTGAGCTTAGTGCTCCCTCTAACACATTCCCATTCTTAGGAATCTTTCTCCTATCTTAATAAACTGCCCTATTCTATTTCTAATCATGTGTTCCTGGTGGAATCCTTTGCCCTGGGACTCAGGAGCCTGGGCTTGTATGTCTCCCCTGAAACTCTGGGCTTTCTTGGTGTTCCTCTGACCTCCACACCTAACTTAAGGGGCAGGACTTATTCTCCACCTCCCCTCTTCCTGACAGCTGCTGGAATTTACAGGATTCAGCTAAAGCCTCACAGCAATCCCAAAGCAAATCCCTGAGTGTTCTTTCCATGCAGAACCATATGCTCTGCACAATGACCCAGCATCCTACATGCATATGTCTGTCTTCAACTCTACAACAGCCAGGTTCTGCCCAATGTCTTTCTTGCTGCCTATAATGTACATTTGCAACAGGCCAAAGAAGTTAGACAACACAGGCACAGTGGTGCACATCTTTAATCCCAACAGTTGGGAGGCAGAGGCAGGTGGGTGTCACTGTGAGTTCAAGGCCAGCCTGATCTACAAAGTGAGTCCAGGACAGTCTAAACTCTAAACAAATCACAGTCCTAAATGTAAAGAGAAACATAAAATTCCTACAATATAAAGTAGGAAAGGCAGAAATGGTCTTCAGTATGATAATGACTTGAACCCATAATGAAGGAGAGAACCAATTTCCACAAGCTGTCCTCCAATCACATACCACCTCTAACAGACATACAAACCACACACACACACACACACACACACACACACACACTCAATCCATTTCCTAAAAAAAATAAAACTAAAACTTCAGAGAAAAACAAAATACAAATTCTGTTCAACAAAACCGTTCAAGAAAAGTAAGCACCCATGTAATACATAAATGTGTTTGTAAAAAAATACATGTGATAAAGGGCAGCTACTTAAAGAATTATAAACTGTTTTTAAAAATGAACTACCTAATTTTTAAAAAGAGAGATTCAAAAGATCCAACATATGCTTTACCAAAGATACATAGTTGATAAGTACATGAAAAGATGTTCAATATCAGATGTTACTAGGAAAGTGAAAACCATGAGACACCAACACACAGCTACCAGAAAGCAAATCCAAAACAGAGAAAACCCTACATGCTGCTAAAGACACAAAACAAACTTTCACTGCTAGGAGTAATACAACATGGCATAGCCACTTTGGGAATAGTTTGGCAGGTGCTTACAGGAGTAAACAGACCCTTAAAAAATATTCAGTGACTGATATTTATTACAGCCTTGGTATTTATATAAATGAACTAAAATGTACGTTCACACAAAAATCTACATACACATTAATAGCATCTTTACTTATAACTGCAAAAGCTTAGACCTTATCAACACATTACTTAGTAAGGTACATATAGACAATGAAACAGTAGTAAAAGCATTTAATGAGCTAGCAAGTCATGAAAAAAGTACAGGTAGATTTTTATATATATAATAAATGAAAGAAGGCAGTAAAAATGGCTACATACTAAAACAATGGAAATAGGTTAGAAACAGGTGAGGAAAAACTGACTGCCAAAGATTAGTGTAGAGGGATAGAGCAAAACACTCAGAACAACGAAACTATTTTTATGGCAGAATTGTAGATACATGTCACTACACATTTGTCCATCCAACAAAATGTACAACACAACTGTACGAATTCTTGAAGATAATAATGTGTCAATTATAGTTATAACTACTAGTCCTAACCAATATACTACTCTGATGCAGAATGTTTATAGTAGAGGAGAAGGTGCCTATAAGAGGAAGAATGGATATAGGAGAACTTATACTTTTGGTTCAATTGTCCTTTTTTCTCATCATTTCTGAGTATGTGTGTGCATGATAGGGGGTTGCACATGCCACTGGCACATGTGTGAAGGTCATAGGGTAACCTTGATGCAGGTTCTGGGGACCAAATTCACATCATCAGGCTGTGTAACAATGTACATTTACCTACTGATTCAATCTTGCTAACCCTTGTCTCAACTTTCTAAGGCTCAAAAATTATACACAAGAAAGAAGGAAAGAAGGTGGGAGAAGTCAGTTAAGACACAATAATTTAGGCAAGAGACAACAACAGGCTAAATTCTAACAGTGGCCATAGAAATAAAAGCATGTGGAGGCAAAAATCTATCAGAATCAAGCATCACATATCTTTTTATACCGGAAAGGTCTTGCTTTCCTAAATTTAGCAACAATATAAAATGTTTTGACAAAATACATGGTATATAGGAAAATCGTTTCTAGTTAAAGAATAACTAGCAATGTATATAATTAAATTCTAAATAATTTAAAATTTATTTTCACCAAATCACTATGTAAAAATAACAAGTTGAGCCAGGTGGTGGTAGCACATGCCTTTAATCCCAGCACTCAGGAGGCAGAGTCAGGTGGATCTCATTGAGTTCGAGGCCAGCCTAGTCTACAGAGTGATTCCAGGAGAGCCAGGGGTACACACAGAGAAACCCTGTCTCAAGAGGGGGGGAAAAAGTTGATTATCTAATATCTAGGTTTTTTGGTTTGGTTTCTTTTGTTTTTCAAAACAGGGTTTCTCTGTGTAGCCTTGGCTATCCTGGACTCTTTGTAGATCAGGCTGGCCTCAAACTCATAGATATGCACCTACCTCAGCAAAATTAAACAACCATCTCTAACTCCAGTCCAAGGGTAGACCTGGGGCCCTGGTGGCTTAGTATCTAGTGTTTTATACACAATATGAAACAATAATTAAATACTACATCTTACTGAAGGATTCATTTAATTTTCAGCAAATATAAATTATCAGTATGATGAAAGGCTTAACTTCGTATCACTTGAACCCTATCCTCATTACATGTATATCAACAATACAGAAAGTGTAAATTATCTATTGTGGTGGTCATGTTTCTTTAAGAGACAATCAAAGAAAGGATTTGTTGGACAAGGGCAGAGTCAGCCTTACCTTTTTCTTCAGCCTTTAGAGGAAAAACTTTCTTCTCTGCAGCTAATAAGTCAGGCTTTGGAGCTGGAAGAGGTAGGGGAAGAAAGTGAATACTAACTTTAAAAATAATATATAGGAAAAGAACAAAAAGTAATTTCAAGTGCTCAATGAAATACCAGAATTCAAGTTCCTTTCTTCATCTGTATTTGGATTAATGCCATTCATGTTTCTTGATTTGGTGATTTTATCTTATGAGTACATCTATACACATAAGATTACAATTTATTTCAGTTGCAAAGCTATCTAATAGGACGGCGTGATTGTAACACACCTGAACTTCTGGCACTCAGGAGGTAGAGGCAGAAGACCGTAAGTTTGAAGCTAATGTGAAGTATATAGTTAGCTAGCTCAGGGCTCACCTTCAGCTACATAGTAAGATCCTATTCTTGGAAAACCCCAAACAAAAAGAAATGCACAAACCTGAAAATTATATTTAGGTATCTAGGAATACTTTGCATAAAGAAGGATTTGTTCAAAATAAATAAAGGAATAACAAAGTGCAGTGGCACACCCCTGATATCCCAGCACTCGGGGAGGCAGAGACAGGAGGATCTCTGTGAGTTCAAGGGCAGCCTGGTCTACAAAGCAAGTCCACGACTGCCAAGGCTACACAGAAAAACCCTGCCTCAAAAACTAAAAACAAAACAAAAACAAACAAACAAACCAAACTAATAAAAAGTGAAGTATGGAGCAAGTATCATGGCACACACCTCTAGTCCCAGCACTAGGGAGGCAGAGGCAGGCAGATCCCTGAGTTAAGTCATCCTGATCTACAGATTTCCAGACTAACTAGATCTAGACAGTGCGATCCTGTCTAAAACAAACAAACAAACAAACAAACAAACCTTAATAACTATCTGTAACTCCAGTCCAAGGGTAGCCCTGGGGCCTCTTCTAGCCTCAGTGGGCAGTGCATGGACATGGTGCACAGGCAAAACAACCACACATAAAAATAATTGTAAATTTAAGCAAATGGTGCAGCCAAGTCATTCTAAAACAGCTTTAAACTTGATTAGTTATATTAATTCAATATACCTATTACTGAAGTACCCAAAGTACTCTAAGGTCTTCATTTCATTTTATTTTGAGACAGGGTCTAATGACATAGCTCAGGCTGCCTTGAACTTAACAATGCTAAAAGTGCTGGTGTTTTATTACAGACATGCACCGCCATGCCTGACCAGCATCCTTATTTTATATCATTTGGATTTTAAAATTAATGATGAATGTCAGTGAACATTTAATTTTGTATAGATCTAAGATACCTTAATAATCATTTTAATTGATTTTGCTAATAAAATTCAAAGATTTAAACTAAACCTTCTTTTGAAAACAAACAAACAAACAAACTAAACAATGCCTTTTTTTTTTTTTTTTACAAACCTGGACCCTTCGCAGGAGGAGGTGGTTTCTTTGGTTTCTGGGGAGGAGGAAAAGATTAAAATTGATTAACTATTTAAAGTTAAAACAAAATAATACAAATTATATCATTTATCATGTTACTCTTTGCCAAAAATAATAAAACACTAAGAAGCTAACAACTCTAGAAAAGGTCACTTTAAAAAAATTATTACATCTAATCAGATTCCTGATCTAAGTTAGTCAATCGCAATTAAATACAGTTGGTTACAAGCAAAAATGAAAATAGTAAAACCATGAAAATAAAAGGGCTTGTTGGAAAGAAAACAGGTTTGGTAAGAAGGGGGATATGACAAAAACAAATAATGAAGAGAGAGGAATATGACCAATGTATACTGCATGTACAAAACTGTGAAAGAGTAAGTTTAAAAAACAAAAATAAATAAAAATAGAAATGAAAACTAGAGAACCTTAAAGGACATATAAGAAGTTAAAAAACAAAAAGAGTACAGAGATAAACCTAGCAATCATTCTTAAGTCTGAAGAACTCTCACAGATACAGCTGAAGGCAAAGGCTTCCTTTCCCCTCAATTTCTAAGAACGCATTCACTTTTTAAAAACTTAATTTAGTGTCTTTAAATAACATAATAAAAGCAGAAAAGACAGCGCTCATTAAGGACTGACTAAAGTGGACTGGAGGCTGAATCAGAACTTAATGCAGTACAGCAAAGGAAAAGGAGCTCAGGCAGCCTGGGCTTCTACACAGTAACTGCCAATCATCGACTTGATTAAAGCCTACAAAGACTAGCGTGCTCTGCAGAGGCTTGAACTAAAGATGAAGCCTATTGTGCTATGTACACCTAACTGCTTTGCCCTCTAATCTGTAAGCTAAGATAGCCTTGTATGTGGAGAAAGTGTCACGGCACCGAAAGGTAAAAGATCTCCCACTAATCAATGAATGAGCCAGTCTCGGTGTTTTGTCTCTGAGAATCAATATACAAACATTACAAGCATAAGGAAGCAAGAGCCTAGTTTCACAGTACCTTAAAATTAACTGACACTTTTCATCAACACTAAAAAATTTCATCCAGAAAATTAAGAATTTACTCAATTTATCTAAAGCCAGCTTTTTGGCACAGAAATCAAAGCTGGCTTTTAGTACATATTATAGTCAATATAAAATATAAAATACATTACTGAAATATAATACTGTTTATGGCAAATCAAATTATACTTAAATGTGCAATTTCTGAAACTATGAAATTCATTCAGTAGCAATGTAAAAATGCTATTTCTGAAAATAATAGTGGCAAAGTATTATCATCATTAAAAACAGAATCTTACTGGAAAGTCTTTATCTAGTTCATTTATCAGAACAGCAAAGTTATCTGGAAACACTCCTTCTTTACCGTTAAGTTCACCCTTCCACCAGCCCGCTTCTCCAGTCTCCTAAAAGGCAAACCAAACAGTTACAGTAATGGAAGGTACACATTCTCTCTCTCTCTCTCTCTCTCTCTCTCTCTCTCTCTCTCTCTCTCTCTCTCTCTCTGTGTGTGTGTGTGTGTGTGTGTGTGTGTGTGTGTGTGTGTGTGTGTGTGTAGGGATCCTTACCAATTAGCACAGGCTACCTCAAATTTTCCCACCCCTGCAGGCAAGAGCTAGTAGTTATCATTAATTATCATTAAATGAGGAGAGAGTTCACAATGACTCAGGAAAAGTGATGAATTCCATTAGCTTTAAAAGTCATAGGGTGGGGTGGGCAACTAAACAAATAGTAAAAATTTCCTAGAAAACAAAACAGTCACTACATACTACTTGTAGCTAGCAGGAGTTACAAAACTGGATTTAATACCTATGAGTGGATACCCTTAAATCCCAGAACTCAGAAGGCTGACACCGATATCTGAGTGTGAGGCCAGCCTACTCTCACATGGTGAATTCCATCAGAGCCAGAGTGAGACCCCATCAAAAACAAAAACAGAAAAAAACAAACAAACAAAACCCAAACCTGGGTTTAATGTTTTAAAATAAACCAATGTTAAAATGTAATCTATAAGTTAAAATGTTCTCATGGGGACAAGGGAGGTAGTGAAGAGAAAAATATAATAATAGGTAAAGAGAATCAGAACATTTTATATATATATACTAAAAATTTTCTCTTTTTGTTTTTAGTTTGTTTGTTTGTTTTCGAGACAGGGTTTTTCTGTGTAGCCTTGACTGTCCTGGACTTGCTTTGTAGACCAGCTGGCCATGCCTGCCTCTCACTCGCCTAAGATTTTTCTTATCTAGCAGCTTCAGAAGTTAGCACTCTTTTAATGACCACCTGCATAAACTCCTAAACTTTATCAGTCTAAACTCTATGAATATTAAAAATTACATATGGGGGTGACATTAAATGAGTAGACTGTAGCTGCTTGTATAGAAGAAGTAAATATTTATTATTCACTCATATATAGTTAATATTATAACATTCTGACCAGACATAAAAATACAAGGGTTTTTTTTTCTTTTCCATTATTTGGCCTTACATTTTTTTCTAATTTAAATAATCATTTCTTTCTTTAAAGGAGGTGTAATAAGGCTAGGGGGATGGCTCAGCAGGTAGAGGTGCTCACCATCAAGCCTAGTGATATGAGTTCAAACCCAGGAGCCCACAGCATGAAAGGAGAGAACCAACTCCCACAGGTTGTCCTCGGATTTCTATCTGCACAGCGACTGTGCCCCTCCCACATAGCTTCACCATTTCCCACAGGAAGATGAGTCTCATGACCTTTACTCACTAATGAACATTTAAGTTGTCCACTTCTAGGAGTTAATAAAGGAAAAAAAATAAGCAATGTGATCACTGCTCATTTCTTTTTCAGTTTTATTATTTTAACTGTTTATTTTGCCTATATATGTGAATGAGCACATGCATTCCTATTGCCTACAAAAGTCAAAGGAGGATGTCTTATCCCCTAAAACAAGAGTTATAATGGCAGGCTGGAGAGATGGCTCTGAGGTTAAGAGCACGGACTGCTCTTCCAAAGCTCCTGAGTTCAATTCCCAGCAGTCACATCATGGCTTACAACCACCTATAATGAGATCTGGTGCCCTCTTCTGGCCTGCAGACATACATATACATAATAAAAAATTTAAAAAAAAAATTTTTTTTTTTTAAGTTATAATGGCTCTAAGCAACCATATAGGTGCTGGAAACTGAACCTTGATCCTCTGGAAAAGCAAAAGTACTCTTAAATGCTAAGCCATCTCTCCAGCCCCCTACTGACTGCCCTTTAACATATCAATTAATTAAGTAATACAGACAATAAAAGCTTTAAATATGTATGTATGTATGTATGTATGTATGTATATTCTAAGTTACCAGAACCCCAAAACAAGATAAAGCCCCAGCCTACCTTAAGTTAATACTCTATAGGCAGTGCAAGAGAGTATTTCTATAAATGGTGATTCACTAAACAATCTTACCTTACTTATCAAATGGATTACCTCCCCTTCTTTAAAAGTAAGTTCATCTTCATTGGTTCCTTCATAGGCAAATAATGTTCTACAATATTCCTTAGCTGAAATAAAGAATATAAATAATGTGACTTACACAAATTGATTGATGCAACACTTATTAAGCCTCTATGTAAAGTAATATCCTCACTAAGCTATTAAAGGTTAAACTAATAATTTTAAAACGTATAACTCAATGTTAGAAAAAAATTCAATATTGCTCAGTGTTTGATATGTAGCAGGCACGGTTTTAACTTCAGAGATTCTAAAATGAACAGAGCACACCAGAATTCTCAATCTCATGTGCTTTTATCCAGTAGGATTTAATATTCTGGGAACTAGTCCAGTGCCACAGCATCCTCTAGTGAGGTAGGAATATAAAAGCACATTTATACTATGGTGGTTTACTTTAGAACTTACCTTTAATCTTGCCATCGATGTCTGTTTTTGTCAGCTCCACATTCTGGGTTCTAGATCCCAGTGACTGTAGTAGTAAGGGCTAGAACAGAAAGGACAGTATCAGCTAGCTTAAGTTAAAATAAAAATAATATGTTTTTTTTTTTAACATTTTACTTTTGGGGCTGAAGAAGTGGCTCAGTTGTTAAGAGCCCTTGTTGTTCTTCCAGAGAACCCAGGTTCAATTCCCACTACCCACATAGTGGCTCACAGCCATCTGGAACTCCAGTTTCAGGAGATCCAACCCCCTTTCCGGCCTCCAAAGGTACTGGGCACACATGTGATTCACAGATGTAAATGTAGACAAAACACTCACACACAGAAAAAATAAATAAGCCTAAAAAATCTTTTAAAAAGATTTTACTTTAATTTTAAATGTATTTATATATGTCTGCGTGTGGAAATGTGCACCTGGATTCAGATGCCCATAAAGGCCAAAAGATGGTGTTGATGCCAGGATCTGAAGGTACAGGTGGCTGTAAGTCACCTGACATTGATATTTGGAAAAAGACTCTAGTCCTCTATAAGAATAATATGTCTTTAATCCCAGCACTCAGGAGGCAGAGGCAGGCGGATCACTTGAGTTTGAGGCCAGCCTGGACTACAAAGTGAGTCCAGAACACAGAGAAACCCTGTCTCAAAAACTATTTTAAAAAGGGGGGGAAGGGGGGAAGGAACAATACGTATTCTTAACTGCTCATCTGTCTCCAGTCCAAGAATAATAATACCAAGTTTTCCTTTATACATATCTAGCCCTCCCTAATGGTCCTTCTAGTCAGGCTTGTAATCTAACTTAAAGCTCAATAATTAAAAAAGTAATAATCTCAAAAGTTCCTCAAATAACAGCTACTAAATTTTTTTTTCTTACATGCATGGACGTTTTACCTGCATGTATACCTGTGTACCAAGTGTATGCAGTACCCATGGACACCAGAAGAGGGCAGTGCATCCCCCAGGAGTGGGGTTATTAGAGGGGTTGTGAGTCACCATGTAAATGCTAGGAATCTAACCCAGGCCCTTTGGAGAGCAGCCAGTGCTCTTAACCACTCAGCCATCTCTCCAGTCCCAACAGCCATTAATTTTTTAAAAGATGTAAAAATAACAAATATACTCTGATATTCACATTATGATTTAATTTTTAAAAACCTAAGATAAATAAAATAACCAATACACACACACAAACACATGCAGACACACACACACATTTACACTTAGTCTTTAGACCCTTCTGTACCTACCAAGTAGAGATTATCATTCTTCCTTTTTACACTGGAAAGCAGCTAACCCAACAAAGCAGTAATTTTAGTCCTAGAGCCTAGGTCTGAACCTACAAAAATGGATTCTTAATGACACTAAACCTTAAAATAGAGGGCATTTTAAAAAATTCATTTTACTTATCTACTATTTGAGAATTTCTTACATGTATACAATGTATTTTTTGAGAGCTTCATATTGCATCTACATCACTCTCACCCACATACATTCCTGAAATAGAGGGATTTAAAATACGGTACTTCGTTACTATCTAAATGAAAATATATAGGCACTATTACAACTCTTACATAGTTAAACATTTGCACCACCTTCATCAAGTACTTCCTTGAATTATCTACTCCAATAGAACAGGTGACATGACATTAGACTTCAATAGTTAAGAATATAAACACAATGGTGGTGGCGCACGCCTTTAACCCCAGCACTGGGAAGCAGAGGAAGGCAGATCTCTGAGTTCAAAGCCAACAAGGCTAACCTGGTCTACAAAGGCAAGGACAGCCAGGACTATAAAAGAAACCCTGTCTTGAAAAGATAAAAAACAAACAAAAACCAAAAAGAATATTAATACAATAACTAACCTACCATTGTATGTTTGTGTCTTCCAAAATACTTTACTTTCTCCCAGACCTAACCATATCTTTTAATATGGTACCACCTAAAACATAGCATGTGCTCCCTACCTTTACTAAATAAGGTAACTCTAAAAGTACACTCACTAATAACCAAGTAGTGAGATACTAATGCAATGCCACTAATCAAATGAAGCTATTTAATACAATCATACACTTTTAGAGTTCAAAGTGACCCATGGTCATTTAGGCCAACATCCCTCATAGAGTAAGACGCTACAGAACACCATTTCACAAAACTGAAAATCCAATCCATTATACCCTATAATCTTTCCTCTTCTTTATTTCAGAAAGCAATTCACTATGCAGTCCTAATTGGCCTAGAAATTTCAATAGAGACCAGGCAGGCCTCAAACTAAGATTTATCTGCCTCTGCCTCCAGAGTTCTTCGATTTAAAGATGAGTGCAATCATACATATTTGCCCTGAAATCAATACCACAGAATCTTAGAGGTAGAAAAGGGCAGGGCAAAAAGCAGAGAAGATGTGGTCTTTCCTGAATCCAAGTCACAATTAAATATGAAACTTGTAGCACACTGGCAGAGAAGAATATTGAAAACCACCATATTGGAAGAAATAACAAGGTATTTCACCAAACAAATGAAATGTAGCTGAATTGAGTAAACAATAAAATGTTTTAATCGGGGCCGGAAAGATGGCTCAGAGATTAAGGGTACTGACTGCTCTTCCAGAGGTCCTGAGTTCAATTCCCAGCAACCACATGGTGGCTCATAACCATCTATAATGTGACTTGGTGCCCTCTTCTGGCCTGCAGGCAGAGCGCAGAGCACTGTATACATAATAATAAATCTTTAAAAAAAAAAAGTTTTAATCTTTTAAGAAATAGGGAAAGGGCTGGAGAGATGACTTAGTGGTTAAGAGCACTGGCTGCTCATCCAGAGGTCCTAAGTTCAATTCCCAGCAATCACACGGTGACTCACAACCATCTGTAATAGGATCCAACGCCCTCTTCTGGTGTACATGAAGACAGTATACTCATATATATATAATAATTTTTTTAAAAAATAGGGAAATACAAATGAGAATTATAGGAGATAGCACAGTAGGTAAGAGCACTTACTGCTCTTAAAGAAGACCTTGGTTTCATTCCCAGCATACACACTGAAGCACCAGTACATATAACTTCAGTTTCAGAGGATCCAGCTCCCTCTTCTGATATCCTTGAACTCGTGTGTGCACATATTACACATAAATACACACAGGCACACACACAGACATAAAGTGTTCAAGCCTATTATTTCCCCCGAAAACAAAAAAACGTAAAGGCTTACTTTAGGCTTTTTTTTAGAACTTATAAACTATGGATAGTTCACCTGACTCCATTTAACAATGCTAATAAAATTATCCAAACATTCAGAAGAGCAGTTAGTAAATGTAGCCACTTCTGAGAATCCAGAGAAATAAGCAGTGATGGAGCACGCCTTCAGCACTCAGAAGGTGGAGGCACGAGAATCTCTGTGAGTTTGAGGCCATCCTGGCCTACAGAGTGAGTTCTAGGACAGCCTCAAAAAACCAAAAAGAATCCAGAGAAAAGTTTTAGGTAACTTAGTATTTAATTTCACATTCACTTTAAAATAGCTCAGTTTTAGATATCTATTACATTAAAAAGAAAAGCAACAAATCTTTAGATTTGAAAGACAAAAATAAAAGTTTCCTTTACATTTACACTTTTATAACTAAAAGACCCTAAGGCTGCCACTAAGAAAAGTCTATCTTGGATTTTCTAATTAATAAGCATCCTAATTTTATAATACTGAAACACAACTATTAACCATTACAAATTTCAAGAGAAGTTTCCCATAAGTGTCTCATTCTTAGGTTTCCATGACCCCCAAAAGGGGGATGGGGGAAGGGGGTGGGGAACGACTTTCAAACATTTACATCTTCAAAGATGTAATGCTGAGTGATGAGGGGAGAGATACCAGAAGATCTTGAGGACCAAGCTAATCTGGGCTACAGAGGGAATCCTTACCTAAAAAGAAAAAAAGAGGGGGGGGGGCATACAAACAAACAAACCAAAAAAAGGCCAACATTCTCACCCCAAAACTGCTAAATTAAGCAGGACTAAAATTAATCTAAGTTAAGTTCACTATACCTACCAGTGATAGTTTTTATCAACTTGACACAACCCAGAATCACCTACGAAGGTCAACTGAGCAATTACCTACATCAGATTGGCCTGTAGGTCGTGTCTGTGAATCATTTTCTGATGCTGACTCCTGTGGGAGGGACAAGCCCAGCTGAGCACGGCAGTACACAGCTTTATTCCATGGGTCCTGCCTGCACTCTTGCTTAAGTCCTGCCCTGACTTCTATCAGTGATGGACTCAGACTGGGACATGTGAGTCAAACAATCTCTTTCCTCGCTCCCAGTTTGTTTTGGTCAGAGAGCCACACTGGCACACTACCTTTTCTGGTTTTTTCTCTTCGGCTTCACTACTGGATGTTCTTGTCCTAAGTTTTACAGAGCCTTCTTTAAAAATATCTCCAAATCCAATTCCTCGGATTTTCTTTGGCTGTGTAACTGATCCAGGAGCAGTTTCACTCCCATTCCCCGGAGACGGTAAAGGTGAGGTAGGGCCAGTCAAAGCTATTTCTAAAAGAAAAATTTATTTTTGAAGAATGACACCAGAATTACAAAAATCTTTACATCACTTTCTACAATATCTATACCTTATACTTTCTAAGGAAGTATAAAGAAGAGGAAGAGGAGGAAGAAAAAACAAAAACAAGAACAAGAAGAAGAGGCACAGCAGAAGGAGGAAGAGGTCAATAGATAAATGACAAGGTGCTCAAACATCCTAGAGCAGGATGTACTCTCCATTGGTTTTTGTGGATGTGTTGAATAAAACTGTAACTATTCTAGGTATATTTAATCTGTACGACTAAGAAATTCAAGCAACTAACACAAGATATTTATTTTTGGGAGGAGGGGGGAGGTTTCAAGAGAGAGTTTCTCTGTGTAGCCCTGGCTGTCCTGGACTCGCTTTGTAGACCAGGCTGGCCTCGAACTCAGTGATCTATCTGCCTCTGCCACCAGAGTGCTGGGGTGCTGCAATTACAGGCGTGTGCCACCACACCCAGCTCAATACAAGATACTCTTAGCAAGATGCTACAGCTTAGATGTGGTTTCTCTCCAAAAGGTTCGTGTGTGTGACGTTAGAACAGAAAGGTGACAGAACATTTATTAGGTAGCACCCACTAAGAGATGACTGGTCGATGGCCATGTGGGGAAGGGTTAGCACTGGTGTCATGATCTGCAGGAGTGGATTAGTTATCAATGAGCATTTGCTGTTTAAAAAAAGAAAGAAGAAAAAAAGCTTCACAAAAGCATTTCTTTTCCTGAAGGACCCTTTGATATTAATATAACCATCTTAGATTTATTATTTCTTACACAGAATATCAGGTTCTATCTTTCTTGTAAACTGTTTTGAGGCTCTGACAGTGTACTTACCAGTTTGGCAATCATGGTCTTTTAACTTTCATACCATTTATATTTAATATAATTAGTAATGTTTAAATTCATTAACTGCTTCTTGTCTTTTATTTACTCTTTTATTTTTATTCCTTTTCTCCCTTTCTCATCTTGGTTTATCCCACTATTTATTAGCATTTTGTTTTAATAGCTTATTAAATACACCTCTGCTATAGCTCAAATGTATACTGACAATCATTGAACATATATATCTCACTATTTACACAAAAATTTGTCCCATTTTCTTTCATCAAATGTGTGGAACAAATGCTACTTCGTTATCTTGTACGTTCATGTAATAACATAAAACAATTTTTTAAAATCCCCAATGTGATCCTTTGCTGAAACTTTAATAAGAAAATCATAAATTATACTGGGTGTTAAGGAAAAGTAATAGAACAGGGGCACATGATGAAAACACAATTAAAACCAATCCAGTTACTATTAACCTTACAAGAGTCTAGAAACTTTTAAAGATGGCCCCACATTTCCTTGTATTTATGTATACACATGGGAAGGAATGAAGGGAAGGAAGGAGAAAAAGAGAAAGAGAGATTACCTTGATTGTCTTTATCTGCATAGTCTCATATTCCCTAGCAGGACTCTAACTCAACATCTCCAATGTAAATTCACCATCTCTCCCAACTTAACCCTACCTCCAGCAACAGTATCTGCATCACCCCAAGGACTACCTGGTACTCTCTGACCCCTCCTCATCAGTCGCCCTCCATATCCCATCATCACTAGGCTCTACTTCATATAGCATCTATGTAGCTCTCCCACTCTACCCACGTCTCTCTATCCCAGCATTCTTCTAGTTAGACAAACTCTCTGCCGCATGTACTCTCACTTGGTCCTGCCACCCACTCTTCTTCAGTGTACTCTCCACATACTACAACCCAAACAATGCTAAAAAAATTTTTTTTTGATCTTCTCAAGCCTTCTCTGTGATGCAGTGTATTTAAAGCCTAAAGCCCAAGTTTCTCCATTCTTAACCTTCAACTACTTAATCCAAAAATCACTCTGAACTGAATTATTTCAAGATCTTGAAAAACTCATGGTTATTTTTCAGTCTACTTCAAGCCTATGGATTGATATCTTAATATCTGACCTCTGAAAAAGGTTTTGCCCTTCTTACATACATCTACAGTACTCTCAAGCTTCTTGTTACAATTATTTTTCATGTCAAATTACTTTGACTTTTGACTTATTTAATAAACAGCCCTTTATTCTGAATGCCACAAAAGCTTAAGTGTTGGAAGGGGTGCTTTGCTATTAATCACTGCATTCCCAGAATCTGACACAGTACATTGTACAAGTGCTCAATATACTAAAAGAAAACAAACTATGGATGTTAAATTAAGTGAAAAGCAGTATTTATATGTAGGATTTCCTTTCTGTCTTTTAACTATTTCAGCTTTAACATGCCTTCATTGAAATGTAAATGGACTCTCATATCACTGCTCTGAAATCTCAGTCAAGACTGAGGAAAAGTAGAACCCAACAGGCAAACAGGGCTGCAATACTAAGAAATGTCTAGTACCTAACTCCTATCTATGGCCTCCACACAGGAAGTAGTATGAAAGAAATCAACAGAAACCCAACTGTAATTTTACTACAGTGGATAATCAGTCCAATTTCATTAACCTTAAAGTAAGAGTGATACAAACACCCTCAAAAGTAAATTTCACTTTCTAAACTGCTTGAAAAGTTCTCTATATATCAAGAAGTACTTTTTTTTCATTCATTAGGCTATTCCACAAAATAGGTACTTTGGCAGTGAATAAAAATTTATATACTCCAATATGCAGTCTACAAACATGTATATAAATAAGGAAAAGTCATTAAAAATGAAGTGATTAATAAGAGATTCCTAAATCAGACAAGAAGCCATCAAAATACTTCAAAAAGCCTTCCAAGAACACACAGTGAAGTCACACTATCCATGAAAGTTCCATACCAAGTGCTCTGCATCCATATTAAACCAAGTTGAAATATGGTTAGTTATGCTGGCTGCATCTTTGTTGTTGTTGTTGGTGGTGGTGGTGGTGGTGGTGGTGGTGGTGGTTTTGGAGATAGGGTTTCTCTGTGTAGCCTTGGCTGCCCTGGAACAAGGGGCTTTGAACACAGAGATCCTCTGCCTCTGCCTCCCAAGTGCTGGAGTTACAGGCATTCACCTAAGGAAACAACTATTTACATTGTTTTGGGTATCATGGTGGTTTGAATAGGAATGGCTCTCAAGACTCATGTGTTTGAATGTGAAGCTCTAAGGAGCGGCTCTACGAGGAGGCATGGCTTTGTTGGAGCAAGAGTTTCACAACTCTTCTAGCACCACGTCTTCCTGCATGCCACATGCTCCCCAACATGATGATAATGAACTAAACCTCTGAAACTGTAAGCCAGCCACAGTTAGATGTTTTCTTTTCTAAGAAGTTGCTGTGAACATATTGTCTCTTCTTAGCAACAGAAACTCTAAGGCAGCTGGGCGGTTGTGGCGCACACCTTTAATCCCAGCACTTGGGACGCAGAGGCAGGCAGATGGATGTGAATTCGAAGCCAGCCTGGTCTACAAAGGGAGTCCAGGATAGTCAAGGCTACCCAGAGAGACTCTGCCTTGAAAAAAAGAATAACCCCCCCCCCCAAAAAAAGAAAGAAGTAAAACTGGAAATTAACATTCACAATCAGGGGTGTCTAAATTATATGCAAATTCTATGTCATTGAAACTGCAGTATCCTCTAATATTCATATCTATAAGGCCCCTAGATACTAAGTGAACAACAATGCAGTAATCCACTCAAGGAGAAAAAAAAAAAATCAAAGAACTGATCTACACTCTCCAAAAGTCTCAGTGCCCAGAAAAAGACAGAAGATAAAGAAACTGGTCTAAAGACAAGAAATAGTATGTGTAACCCTAAGACCAGAAGAAAAAAAAGCAATCATTATAAAACAAAATAGAACAATTAAAGAAGTCTGTAGATGAATTATGTGTGAAATAATATTAATATAAACTGTCCTGATTTGATGGTGATAATAATGTGACTATGAAACTATCCTTGTTCTCAAAAAACATAGAGGATTTTTAAAGCACAGATAAAGAGAAATCATGAACAACATTAGCACATGGTGACAACTAATTACAATGGCTAGATCTGGGCAAAGGATAAATGAGAAGTCTTTCCTTTTTGTGTTTCCTGAAGTTAAAAAGAAACTTTTCTAGTACATGCCTGTAAACTCAGCACCTGGGAGGCTGAAGCAGGAGGAAAACCATGAATTGGAGGCCAACCTAGACTACAGAAAGACCTTGTTTCAGAATGAAACATGTAAACAAACAAAATATGCTTCAAAAGATGCATCTGAGCCGGGCATGGTGGCGCACACCTTTAGTCCCAGCACTTGGGGCGGGCAGAGGCAGGTGGATCACTGTGAGTTCAAGGCCAGCCTGGTCTACAAAGCAAGTCCAGGACAGTCAATGCTACACAGAGAACCCCTGTCTTGAAAAACAAAACAAAACAAAACAAAACAAAAAAGATGTATTTGGCTACAGGGAGAACAGAATATGGAATGAGTACTGAAAATAAAGGTAAGAGTGCTACTCTTAATTTTTCTCAACTATTAAGCTAGGCCATTTGCAAACTCAGCAGTTCCAAGAGTACAGATAAGCAAAACGGTAAAACAGAAATCAAGAAAAGAAAAATAATAAACTACTTGACCAGGCATTTTCTTCCTTTGTACCCCCATTATACTTTTGTTTTTTAAAACTATGTTAGCTGAAACTGACCAAACACCCATTCCAAAAGATGAAGTCAATCAAATCCTTTCAAAGTGTTTTCACCGACCTGAGTCATCCTGGCCGTCATGAGCGTCACCATCATCTGTGAGCTCTAACTCTTTCACAAAGTTTGAGGGAAACAGTCCCGATTTATTGTTGAGGGTTCCACTCCACCAGCCTTCTTCTACCTGAAAAAGTTCACAGCCAAGAGTAACCAAAGCCATAAGTGAAAACCTTCAAGACTCTATGGAAAAACTGAGCTGTTAAAAAAAAAAAAAAGAGCAGTTAATGGTGCAAACAAGCACTTTAAAAGAAAGAAAACACAATGGGGATATATTTCAAGTGGACAAAAGTCTAGTTAATTAAAAGTCTAACTAATACTTCTGACTGGAATAGCACTCACACACTACGGAGCCTTGCTTTATAAATATAACATTATTTACTTTTGTTTGGACAAAGTTTAGTAATGCATCCGCACACACACAGGGGTTAAAAATGCAGAGACTCAGAGTTCGGTTCCCAGAACCATCCCAGCTCTTGGGGGTCAGACAGAAACGTCTAGCCACCTCAGACAACTACATAAGCATGCACATACCCACAATATATACATAATTTAAAAAATTTTTAAGTAAAAAAAATTTTTTTTTGTTTTTTGTTTTTGCTTTTTGAGACAGGGTTTCTCTGTGTAGCCTTGGCTGTCCTGGACTCGCTTTGTAGACCAGGCTGGCCTCGAACTCACAGCGATCCGCCTGCATCTGCCTCCCGAGTGCTGGGATTAAAGGCATGTGCCACCGAGCCCAGCATAAAGTAATAAATGTAAAAGCATTTATGAGGATACACTTTCCTAAGTGATATAAAATTGTATTTCCCCCTTTTAGTTAAACAGTGACTCTTAACCAAAGTATGAAAAAAATTATTTTGGTTTTGTTTATTTTACTATTGTGTTAATTTTATGTGTGTAGGCATTTGCCTAAATGTATATCTGCCTGAAATGTATGCACCACATGCATTTAATGGCCCCTGATGCCATAAGAGGGTGTGGTATAACCTGGAACTGGAGTTATCATTTGAGTTGCCATGTGAATGCTGAGAACTGAACTGGGGTCCTCGAGGAGAGCAGGCAGTGTTCTAAACTGCTCAGCCATGTGTCCAACCCTGAAAAACATCACTTTCAAAAGTCATCTAATAAGCACCTCCCTCCAAGCAGAAATATTCTCATGAGTCAAATTCTTTATCAAATCATTTATACACACTAATAATGAGATTGCTCAATTTCCATAAATTAAAAAACATTCAGTAACTGCTTTCAGATATACAGTTTCTGCTAGATGCTAAGGGGTTACTAGTAACAGTAAATTGTGTAGAGTACACTGCTGGATGCCACCATTTACCTATCAGCATTACATGCGACATTACAGCTAGAAATATTTCATTTACAGTACATAAATAATTTTCAATGTTATCTACGTTATAACTGAAAACAAACTTTTCTCTATATAAGCTTTTCTGTCTGTCCTGTAACTCACTAAGTAGATGAGGATGGTCTCAAGTCACAGAGATCCACTTGTCTCAGCCTCCAGACTAAAGCCATGTGCCACCATGCCCAGCCTGAAGAGCAATTTTTGATAAATAATTCATGCAATAGGCAGTCATAATGTACAGCCATGATGTTACTGCTAGTAAAAGATTCAAATCTTGCATGAGAAACTCCTTCCTTGCCTTTGCTGAAACAGCTGAGATAGGAGACTGTTAAGGCTGGAGCAATCCCAGCTCTTTATTAAAACAATCAAACTAAAAAGGCAGTAAGCAGTCGGGTATGGTGGCGCACACCTTTAATCCCAGCACTTGGGAGGCAGAGGCAGGCAGATCACTGTTGAGTTCGAGGCCAGCCTGGTCTACAAACTGAGTCCAAGACAGCCAAGATAACATAGAGAAACCCTGTTTCAAAAAACAAAAACAAACAAACAAACAAACAAAAACAATAAAAAAGCAGTAAACACATACTTAAAATGCAACATAACTGTTAGGTATAGAGGCACACCCTTAATCTCAGCACTGAGGAGAAAGAAGCAGGCCAATCTTTGTGAGTTCCAAGCCAGACAACATTGTGTGAGTAGCTGTCTCAGAAAAATAAAGTAGCGGGGGTGGTGCACACCTGTAATCCCAGCACTAGGAAGGCAGAGACAGGCAGATCTCTTTGAGTTCGAGGCTAGCTTGGTCTACAAAGCAAGTCTAGGACAGTCAAAGCGATACAAAGAAACTCTGTCATGAAAAACAAAATGAACAACAACAAATACTATATATTTTTAAAATAAACTAATAATGTAAAAATAAGTGCTATAATCAAAGTGGGAATTAAGTCCAATAGGCACACAAACTTGAAAGTATCAGAACCTTCTTCCCTAAAAGCAAATGACCAAAAAGCTCAATGTTAAGCCTAAATAACAATCTTCTGGGTGCTGGAGAGATGGCTCAGAGGTTAAGAGAACTGACTGTTCTTCTGGAGGTCCTCAGTTCAATTCCCAGCAACCACATGGTGGCTCACAACCACCTATAATGAGTGAGATCTGCTGCCCTCTTCTGGCATGCAGGCACACATGCAGGCAGAACACTGAATACTGTATACATTTTAAATAAATTTTTTAAAAAAAGGAATCTTCTAGATAAAAAGCATGTGAAAAACATCACATCAAAATAAATGGTTACAGACAATATAGCTAAAATACAAATAGATAGAATTTCATATATTTGGGATGTAAAGTAAAGCAGCAAGCATGAAGAGCTCAGAGGCTCCCACTCGTAAGATAATGTGAACCTGTGCATGACGACGTGTCTGGCCATAGCACTCAGGATACTAGGACAGAAGAGTTGCTTTGAGTGTGAGGCCAGACCAAGCTAAATTCTGAGTCCCAGGAAGTGGGCTACAGAGTGAGGCCCTGCCTCAAAGAAGAAAGGAATAAATAAAAAACTAAGATAAAGGTTTGAAAATGTTAGGAGCCACGTGTCCTTTGGGATTAAGTATGACAAAATGTAAGAGACACAAAGAAAGAACATCAGTTTACTATTTAAACTTCAAATATCAGCAACTAGTTAAGAGTTATTTAATTAGGGCATTCTTAGGAAGAAGAGTGCTAAAGAAGTCATTCACACATAGGAATAATGAATTGGGCATGGTGACCATGCCTGCAATTCCAGCACTTAGGAGGCTGAGGCAGGAGGACCACCAGTTTAAGGCCAGCCTGGACTGTGAGACCCTGTCTCTAAGGAAAAAAAAAACGAAAATAAAAACAATTCATATGAAAACAGGACTGTACAGTCTAGCCTATTGGCACATGCTTATAATCGCAGTGCTCAGGAGATGAAAAGGGAAGATTATGAGCTTGAGGCCAGCCTGAACTACATGGTCAGATTCTGGCTTTAAAAAAGCATGGGCCCACTATGCAAAGCCCTGGGTTCAACTCCTCCATAGAAGGAGGGGCTTTCATGATGGTCACAGCAAGCTTTACACATTCATCCAGGCCACTGCACGTCAGTATGAAGTGAAGTTGTTTTCAACAAGGTACCACACACCACAATATCGTCTTGACACCATTCCCATCAAGAACTGATAATGTCTGTGCTCTACCCCTACACTCCTGACAGCTTCTAAGTGGTTTGTTAGTAGCTATCATTTCCAAGGCTACACTGTAAAAGGCACTTCATCATGCTTACAGATATGGTTGCATTGAAGAGTTGACAAACTGCCATGCAAACCAAAGTAAACACCTTCTGCTCAAATGTATTTCGTGTTTCAGACTGAATATTTACATTAACTTTACTGAAAATCTGAAGCTTTTTGATTATTGCATCAAGATGTTTCAGAATCTGGTCCATTTCAGATATGAGATCTGGTATGCTCAGACTGTAAAATCAAATACCCAGACGCTCCCGTTCTCTAACAAACCCAAGCCAAACTGGAAGAACATTAACTAGCTGTCCAATTGGCAGTCAGCATTAGGTGTAAATAGAGGCTTTCTCTTTTTTTTTCATTTTATGTATTTAATATATTAAAATATGTTAACATAGTATAAATGTTGTGGTATAAAAAGGATCTACATATTTCACAAAATGAACTCTTAATAATGATTTTGCACTGAAAGACCATCAGGATCTTGAAACATGGAAGTTTTGTTAAACAGAATGTCAACATTATAACCCTTGCAATGAAACATTTTGTCCACTGGGCATGGTGGCACACGCCTTTAATCTCAGCACTCAGGAGGCAGAGGCAGGCATATTGCTGTGAGTTTGAGGCCAGTTTGGTCTACAAATAAGTCCAGGACAGCCACGGTTAACACAGAGAAACCCTGTCTTGAAAAACAAAAAACAAAACAAAACAAAAACTTTGCCATTTTCTCTATGTATTAACATCACTGTTTCTCTAAAAAGAATTTTCATTAACACTGTCATTTTAGATAAAAATGTATATGTAGATATTTAACTTCCTGAGTGACCTGACATACATCAAATATAATTAATGAATTTTAAAGTTCTTAGAATGAACTAGTATAGATTTATAATGTATGCTCAATGGTGATAAAATTCAAGAACATACCACAGAACTTGTACTTAAATTCTGAGTTAGGAAAAATGATTTATCCCCAAGCAAAACCAATGAACTGTAACCTAAACTATTAACAAATGGATTACTGAGTTCTATTTTTTCATTTGTTAACAAAATGTAGACAGCCATTTCAGACAACCAACTTGGATGCTTCCTATTGTATACACCAAAATGATTCATTACCAAGAAATTTCTTGCAACACAAAAGGGTGATAATATAACCAATCTATACAGTTCATCTGTCCTGGGCTGTCTAAAGTAACCAGAATGCTGACACATTCTTTTGTATAAAACTTTTCCTCTTCAGAAACCCGGAGATAAGATAATTAAAGCAACAAACTAGGAGCCACTGTTTTCTATGAAACTGCTGCTATGTTTAAAACAATTTATTTTTCAAAGACAAGTAGAAAATTGTAGGGCTACTCTGTATGATTTTTAGAAATATTTCTGGAACAATTTAATTAAATGGCCCTCCTCTTGACATTAATGACACTGTTTAGAGAAGCTAGCCCCTTCCAGCTGAGGCCCCAAACATCACAGAACACAAGCAAGCTAGCCCTCCTTTGCCTATCTGCATAATTGAGCCAACAAGCCACAAGCACAATTAACAGTAGTTTTGCCGCTAAGTTTGGGGTGGCCTCAGGTGTATCAAAAAACAAAACAAAACAATAGCAATGTGATTCTCTGTAATTCAATCTCTACCTCTGAGAAATGGAAGTAAATATTTCCTTCTGTTAGACTGTTTAAAGTTTAAAGGAAATAAATGTGAAATACTTATTCCAACATAGGCTCAATAGATGTTAACTGGTATTGTCAACAGATAAGAGAAGATCAGAACTGCCTTCTGTATAGATATCCTATAAGTTAAGAGATATTAGGGGTAAATTAGAAATAATGACACAAAATCAGTTCCTGCTACAATATATTTTATCAAAGCACGGTCTTGGAAAATAACATCTTCAAATACCCAGAAAAACTTTTAATATTCCTTCAATGAGAAAAGCAGAAGTAAGAAATTAAAAATATTTCCCTATCTCATTCTAAAATCTAAACTGAAAAAAAGCATACCTGGCTAGCATTTAAATGCAACAATTCAAACAAGACCGAATCTAAAGCAATTTCTGCATTGCACTTGTATCATTCAAAAGGAAATTTTTTTGTTAGTTACAGTTTTGTGCCAGTAGCAAATCTGAAATCAAAACGATAAGGCTCTCTGGTGTTTGGTGCTATTTAAATAACATTTATCTTTTTAAGCATTATCATAATAGTGTGTGTACATAATGAGAGTACAGGTGTACATGCAATGTGCACGTAGAGGTCAGGGGACACCTTGTAGAGTCAGTTTTCTCTTTCCACCTTCATATGGGTTCCAAGAATGAAGAGGTAGTCAAGTTTGGGTGATCTATCTTGCCAGCAGAAAGTTACAGTAGCTTTTACCTTTTTTTTGGGGGGGGGGTTGTTTGTTTGTTTGTTTGTTTGTTATTTTCATGACAGGGTTTCTCTATGTAGTCCTGGCTGTCCTAGACTCACTTTGTAGACCAGGCTGGCCTCGAACTCACAGTGATCCGCCTACCTCTGTCTCCTGAGTGCTGGGATTAAAGGTATGCACCATCATACCTGATGGCTTTTAGCTTTTTAAAAAAATGTTTCTTTTTATTCTTTAAGACAAACACACAAATAATATATAGCAAAGACAAATAAAAAGACTGTCTCTATGTCTGACTGAAAACTGGCATAAATTTTCACAAATTTTTATATTCTGACAAAGCCTTCTTTTAGCAGCTACAATATCGAGCTGTGCGCTCCTCAAATGTACACGGTCTTTACCTCTTCATTGATATCGATGACGTCCCCCACTGCCAATGCCAGTTCGTCCTCATTTTGTGGAAGGTACTCATAAAGGACTTTACATTGACGCTTTTTTGTCTCTAGAAGAAATCATTTTAAAAATATGTCAAGAAAACATTGTTTTTAAAGTAGCACCTTTAGTCACATACCATAATTACATTATAGGAAATATAAGAGGAAGAAAAGCAAATATGTAAGTATTTAAACAGCTAATCACAAGCAGCAGCACTGGGTTATTTTAAAACACTTCTCTCACTACATAATATTCACCCCCAGATAAAGTATAAGGTAACACAGAACATGGGCACACATGATCCCTCCAGTACACAAAAGCAAAGAATCCACAAACAAGACATTCTGTGATAATAAAACTAGTGCAGGCAAGCCCCTCCCAGGGCAATTTTCAGATTACTTCTTGATCAAAACCTAGGAATAATGCATGTGTTTTAAGCCAACTGTTGAAGGAAAGGCAAGATGGCTGAAGAGAATCACCCCGCACTCACTTGTTTCCTCCACACAAAAAAGAGGGTGGAGGGAGGAGGATCATGGGAGAAGAGGAAGGGAAGAGGAAACAGGTGGGCAACAGGTAACAGATATACATTCAACCACAGAAAAACAAAAACCTTGTGAAGTCTACACCTGCATAACAAGAGAGAAAAACATACCAACACTCGATCCCTAGCTCTACAGCTTGGTACCCTTCCCCCTCTGCTGGGATAAAGGTGAAAGAGAATAAATCAAAAACTATCAGCACAGACACCGGCACTCCTCCCTACTTGGAAGCCTCACAACCCTGTAATCTTACATCTCAGGAGAATCTGAACGCTACCCACTCTGGCTTTAGACAAAGGATTTCATCTCCCAGCAGCTCCCCAGGATGCTGTCTGATACCTATTCAGGTTTTCAATGGACAACTGCCTTAAGTTCTAAAAGGACTGACTGTGTGATTACTCATTTACTAGAAATAATGGCATTTATGGGAATACCTGCACAAATTAAGACTGACAATGCTCCTGCATATGTGTCCCTTAAGATGAAAAACTTCTTTATGTATTATAATATAAAACATGTTACTGGTATACCTCACAATCCCACAGGACAAGCAGTTGTGGAAAGAGCTAATCGTACCTTAAAAGAAATGCTTATTAAACAAAAGAGAAGGGTAAAGACACCCAGGGATCGATTAAATAATGCTTTGTTGACTCTAAATTTTCTTAATGTGAATGATGAAGGGACGTCAGCTGCGGAGAGACATTGGATAATAGAAAAAACTGAAGAATTGGGGCAACCAATATTCTTCAAGGACTTGGAAAATATGAAATGAAAACCTGCAGTAGTTTTGAGATGGGGTCGTGGGTATGCGTATGTTTCCACAGGGAGTAAAAATATATGGCTACCAACTAAACTTATAAAGATTAGATCTGACCATATAACAAGTGAATCTTAAGAGCTACCTGGTTCTTAACAGCTTGACATTGTTCCTTACAGCTTGGAGAACTAATGCCCTCTTCTGTCCTATTGGTGTATATGCAGGTAGAGCCCTGTATTTACAAAAAGCAAGACAATGCTGAAGACAGCAGGCAGCATGGGTGATTTAACCCCAAAAACATGCCTCTGGCACCTCGAACAAGATGCCTCAAATGATGTTCCCTTGAAAAATTATATATGTACTAACATACCTGTACTAATGATTTCTAAAGTCTGCTTACTTTCAGAACAAAAAACAGGACAATTATGAAGATCGAGCTTCTGCCTCTGGCACTACTGCTTCTTTCAGAAATTGCATACATATTCACAATAAATCGGCTAGCCGAAAGGATCGATCCCAAAAGGACTGGACAAAAAACAGCTAGCTTTTCCAGCGCTTGGCCAATATATTATTTTTCTTGGGTACCCAAAAAATATTTTTCTCTTAAACAACATCAAGTAATTTTGAGAACACGACGCCCCCATTCCCAGTAGGTGGGATGTGTGTTTTTGGTGGGTTACCAATGCTCATCTTTGCCTAACGGGGTTATTTACAATTAATAAAAGTTCATTTGGGGATTTCTTTCTTCTATCTTTCTTTCTCTCTTACTTTCTATCCCTTTTAATATTAAGAAAAAGGGGGGAAGGAAGGGAGGATACAGGATTGTAGAATAAAAGGTAGATTATTAAATCCACTAACAAAAAATTCTACATTGGTATTGTAGATTGATGGAAATTTAAGACTTTTGATTGACGGAAATTTAAGACTTCAACTTTTGCTTCACATTGATATGAACTTAAATTGTATATTCCATTCATTTTTGCCTTATGTATTGTATGTTATATGTTGACAAAATATTGTATATTGTATGTTAGAAATTTACATTCTTTTTGTTCAATGTTTATTTGATGTATTATTTGTACCACTAATGTCTTATAAAAAACTGTTTGGAATCATCGGGGATAAAAGTTGGTATTTAGTTACGTAGAAATCCTCTTAGATACTCACTTTGTTATAGAACAGGTTTGTTTAATAGCTTGTCTATGTTTTCAAAGGAATAGATTGATAACTGTAAGAATAGATAGATTTGCTCTTCAAACTCTTCAGAGATCCACAGAATATGGCATTTAATGATGAGGGCTTTCCTGACAAAAAGAGACATCCGCTCCTGGCCGCCTCTCCATTTACATCATTGAAGATGGGGGCTTCAAAAGATGCTGGTGACAAAATGGTCACTAAACGAAAAAACTGCTCTGCTACTGCTCTTATCTCTACGGCTGATGACAGGCTGACTGTCTGCAACGATCAACAATGATGCTGGAAAGATGACTGTCCAGCTTTAAAGAGAATAGATGGACCAGACCGTCGGATTTCCTGCTTCAAAAAGCAGTTCGTTGGATGTTTTGGGCCGAAAGGCTGAAGACTGATTGCCCCAATGAAGGAGAGAATTCGGTGACTATCCAGACAGTCTGCTCTCTCTGTACCCTACAACTTGGAAGTTGCCTGCCAGCACTTCCTTTATTAGATAGATTTTCCTTCTTGGGTCTCTGATGGGATTGAAGACTAGATAGCCACAGTGTTACTAGAAGCTTTAGTAGATTAATAATTACAATTTCTCATAAAAGAAAAGGACTCTCTTTGGTAGGATAGTGGTATACTTTCCCTTAGGTTAACAAGTATAAAAGGACTTTGTTATGTTCTTGATTCCTGATAGTATGTATATATGTATATATATATATGTGTGTGTGTGTATATAGTTCTTAATTTTTTAGAGAGAAGGGTGAGGTGTGGGAAAGATTAAGCTTTGTCGCAGGTGGAAGCAGTCTTGGCGGGCTTTACCCTTGGGGCACACCATGAATACCTTGTGAGAGACTGTTTGGAGCCTTCCTGGGCTTGAAATTCAGGAAGCCTACCTAGAAACCCCACCGTGGCTATTGTTTTCCTAATTGACCCTCGAAGGGAGAAGGGACCGCCCTTTGCATATGACTGGAAAGGTGGGGGAGAGAAAATCAAGAGGTAAAAGGAGAGAAGAAGAAGGCGCGGAGAGAGAGGAAAGGACCGGACCAGCTCGTGGGACTGAGACACCTAAGGACCCGTCCTGCCGAACGGATTCCAGGAGGTTTTAATCTTCTGTCCCTTTAACCTTTTTTTCCTTCTTGTATATGCTAGTTGGGTTGTATAATAAAGTTTAATTGTTAATAAACTGAGCCAACAGCTGTCAGTAGGAAGCTTCTTGAGAACAGATGGTAGTCTGAATCTGGACAGCTACGTTTCAGGGAGTCAAACTTGACCTAGTAGAAAGACCCTGATACAATCCACCAATAAAGCTATACTGCAGAGTAGAGTGCAAGGTGTTTACTTGCAAGTAGACCCCTCTCTGCTCTCAGCTCCACACTTAGTGCCTGTCTCTAACAAGATAAAGAAAAGAACTCCAAGAAAAATAAACGACCTTTCAGGAAGTCCATGTATATTAGCTAAGGGAAGGAGACAGCACTGGAGAAGGAAGGCAGGGCTGCTTTTCTCCTACTCTAACTAGATACTAGGGCAGAACAAACGGTAGCATGCTATTTGTACTTTCCTGGCAAAGCACTATTTAAATCTTTCTTATTGGTCCTATAATCTTTAAGCATTAGGCAAACACCATAAATCCCTACTTTTCACTGCTCAACTACAATATTTACTGTAGGAATCCTAATATTTTAAAGCCCCTGATATAATTAATATGGCATTTCTAACAAGTTTCCAGGTAACATTTTTCTGCTAAGCTAAAAAAAAGACTTTGAAGATAGAAAGATAGATAGATAGATAGATAGATAGATAGATAGATTTTTTTAAAATAATATTTTACTGACTGCAAGCATCTGAGTTCTCAACTCAAACATGATGGCAAGCACTTTTACCTTCTGAGCCATCTTGCCAACTACAATTTTCATACATCCACTGTCCATTTTTTTCATGCTCCCAAATCCCACCAGACTGCCCCTGAACCTGCCATGCTGCTGCCTCAGCCTTTTCCTGCCTCAGAGTAGGAAAGATTTGGAAACACAAACCTCTATCATTACATATGACCATCTCCAAATAAAATTTACTTTAAAAATCTAAAGTAAAATGTTTACCTATATATTTGCATCTGTCAAAGATTGATTGAGTTAATAGCTGGGCGTGTTTGTGTCAGGGTCCTGGTTGAAATCCAGATTTACCTTGAACTTAGGACCTTCCTGTTTCTGCCTCCCAGTGCTAAGAATATTTTTATTTTTAATTTGTTTTGAGAAAGTACCACTCTGTTTCTCAAAATGGCTGAGCTAATTTACATAACACCATCAGTGTATATGGCCTCCACTTTTCTACATTTTCATGTTCTTTTATAACAACCATTATAAAAGGATAAGATGGTATCTTGCTACATACAGTTTTATATTAGTTTGATATATTTCTTTGATAAAGACACTAAGCATTTTTATTTTTTTAATTGCAATTATTTTTTTAAGTATGGGAGGAGGTACTCTAGCATGCATGTGAAGGTTAAAGGACAGCATGTGGACATCAGTTCCCTCCTTCTACTATGTGAGTCTCAGATCAAATGCAGGTTATCACATTTGGCAAGGTCTCATGTGTCCCACGATGGCCTCACACTGGCTTCTGATTCTTCCCCCAAGGACTGGAATTAAAGGATTACTAATTTTTGCATGTTGACTTGATGGGTCTCTAAATGTTGCTTTCACAATCTGAAAACAGGGATGATCTGACTTGCTCCTTCCTGTTCATATGCCTGGTATTTCTCTCTTTCTAACCTGATTGCTCTAGCTAAATTTCTACTGCTGAATATACTAAAAGCTATGAAAGTCTTACTACCCTTGTCTTGGTCCTAACCTTAGTGGAATGCTTTCAGTTTTTCATATTCAGTACAGACTACATGTATAGCCTGCAGCACACCACACTGTGGTCGGGATCTTCTGTACCTACCGTGAGGGAAGGGCTGGGTTTTACCAAAGGTTTCTTTCTTCTCCATCTACTGAGATGATTATATGATGGGGGGGGGGGGTTCATTCTATTTATTGATTGCACTCGTTGAAACAACTTTGTATCTCTGGAAGGAAACTGGTCATGTGATCTTTGTGGTATGCCTGTTAAAAATGAATTTTATTTTTGCATTCAATGACACTGAGGAACTTTTCTTCGTTTTGCTCCTGTTGGGTTTGGGGACCAGAATAACGCTGGCCTCATAAAATAGAGCCAAGCAGTGCGTGGTGGAGCACGCCTTTAATCCCAACGCTTGGGAGGCAGAGGCATGAGGATCTCTGTGAGTTCAAGACCCGCCTTTTCTACAGAGTGAGTTCCAAGCCAGACCTGTTCAGAGAAACCCTGTCTCAAAACAAAAAACAAAACCAAAACAACACCCAAAATGGAACCACTTGAGAAATACTGCTGTTACTTCTTCAAATGTCTGGTTACATTTTGAGGTGCAGCCTTCTGGTACTGGGTTTTTTTCCTTTGTTGGTAACTTTTATTACCAATATCATTGGTAATATCATTCCTTACTCAATTTCATTACTTGCAAGTGATCTATCCTAAATTTCTTTTTCATGTTGGATGGTGGTAGGTCACGTGTCCAAAACTTTGTCTGAACATTACATTTCACTGTGTTGTACATGCTCTTTCCCATGTTATTGCTTATACTAGAACTGGGAGGGTCTGTGGTGCTCTGAATGAGAAACGTTCTCCACAGGCTTGGATATTTGAAGAACTGGTTTGCAGCAAGTAGGACTGTTTGGGTAGGTTTAGAAAGTGAGGCCTTACTGCAGGAAGCACATCAGGGCTGCACTCTAATTCCATTTGCTGTCTCTGCTTCACGCTTACAGGTGACTGACTATGTGAAGTCTCAGCTTCCTTTTCCTGCTGCCACGCCTCCCTGTATGATGAAGTCTTATCCCTCTAGAACTCCAAGCCAAAATAAACTCTTTAAGTTGCTTTTGATTATGGTATTTTATTACAGCAACAGAAAAGTAATAACTTTGCCTACCTCCAGCTGGGATCTACTCCTGTAATATCCTTAGTGAGCTGAGGAGAGAAAAAAAAATCAGGAAAAGACCCAACTATCACCTCACCCCATGTTCAGGTACACGCACTCAAAGAAGGGGTTATTCTGCTTTAGTATCCATGGCTTACAACTCTGTCTAGCCTATGCTAAAGAAGAAACATCGTCCTTTTACAGTGCCACAGAATTAAAAGTTATGGAGTTTATAGTGGGCAGAGATCATAAACACTCTTTCGCTGGTCTAAAAGCTCTTGGAGAGGAGAAAATTCCACGCCAAGTTACAGCTCTATGCTATACAATTCTATTTGTCACTAGCCTCCAGGAAGCTCACAGTCCAGGACCACTGAAGTGGAAAGGTGGTATACAAATATTATTTGAATATCACATTTTTCTGATGTACAAAGGATTAATATAAAATTTCAATTGGTCAGCTGGGCGTGGTGCACACACCTTTAATCCCAGCACTTGGGAGGCAAAGGCAGGCGGATCTCTGAGTTTGAGGACAACCTGGTCTACTAAGCAAGTCCAAGACAGCCAGGACTGCAAGAGAAACCCTCTTTCAAAAAAACAAAATCAAAAACAAGAAACAAAAAAAACAAAACAAACAAAAAAAACACCAAACTTTCAATTGATCTTGTTACTAAGAAATCTTCATTTCTCATTAAAAAAAAAAAAAATTGTGACATAACCCAGTTCTGTAACTCTTGAAGCAGCAGTTTTCCAAATTTAATAGGCGATGACATGCAAAGTAACGCTTAGTGACAATAAGGGGGCTATAAAAGAAAAATCATTAACACTCTTATATGAAACTCTACCAAGACAGGGTAAGGAAGTCCTTAATAGTTTCTGCCTCACAAATATATATGTCAGATATACTGGGCCAGAAGGCTGAAGATGATGCTCCAGCATTATGAGTGTTTTGGTTGACTGTCCAGGCAGCAAACTGTCTCTGTCATTTTTTTCACTTTGGAAGCTGCTAACCTACACTTGTTGTTTGCTCAGATAATTAATTTTATTCCTTCTCAAGTCTCTGATGGGGTTGAAGACCAGATAGTTTAGCTCTACAATTAAGCCCAGTTGTATAGGGGTTAAGATGTTTTTAGGTCTAAATATGATAAATATTTATCTACATTCAGAATTTTAGGCACACCAAGATAGGAAAGATGTTTGCTACAAGGCTGCCAAATACAAATAACCAAAACACTATGAATGTAACATTTAGATAATTCCTGATTGTTCCATGGTTTTTCTTGCTATAAGTAGTTTAGTGTGTGTCTGTGTGTGTGTATGATAATATAAATGTATATGTAAAAAAATTAATTAAAAAATTTAAAAACGCTCTTATATGTACAGTTTGGAGGGGGGACATTTTTATTGCCTATCATTTCATCTTACAAGGAAGTTATAGACCACAATTTCAAAGATACTATAATCTCAGGTAAATGTGGTTAAACAATTATGAGCTTGAAAATGGCAGATAAAGGCACTTTCCTATAAAATTTATAATCTGAGTTTGATCCCAGAACCCATATAGAAGAGAACCATATCCCACAAGTTGCTTCCTGACTCTACACACATATACACACTGAACAAATGCAAGAACATGCATTTTTCAAAAATATCCACGTATTTCTCAATAAATTAAGCTGAATTATTAAACACAGAATTTAACAGGCTTTTTTAAAATGTTAAAACATATACTTATCTATTGTCATAAACACTGTAATTGTGTTTATTTTTAAATGGCAGTCTTTTAGAATGGCATCATTGTCTTTTTCTTTTTTTCTTTTACTTGTTTTTTTGTTTTGTTTTTGTTGTTTTCAAGACAGGGTTTCTCTGTGTTGCCTTGGCTGTACATCACTCACTTTGTAGACCAGGCTGGCCTCAAACTCAGAGATCCACATGCCTCTGCCTCCCAAGTACTGGGATTACAGGCCTGCGTCACCACTCCTGGCTGGTTGTCTCTCTTTTCTTTAAAATTTATTTATTTTTATTTTAGCTGGAGTTACAGACAGTTGTGAACTCCCATGTGGGTGCTGAGAATTGAACCCAGGTTCTCTGGAAGAACAGCCAGTGCTCTTGACCTCGGAGCCATCTCTTCAGCCCCCTCTGGCTCTCTTTTCATAAAGGCAGTTAAAAACAAACAAACAAACAAACAAACCTGAAAGTAAAGTTAAGTGATCTGAGAGGCCATAAAAGAGATCAAATTTCTAAAAGTTAAAGTATGTTGGCACAATACCCTTACAGGTGCAGTAGTGGCACACATACCTTGGTGTCAACCCACAACTCTCTAACTGAACTTAGAACCGCTTCAGCAAGAACGATGCCATGCCTGCTCTGGTAAACCTAACTACTTACTGCTAGTGAAATCACTGACATTTGAAGACAATCTACAACTACTGATTTACTAAACCAATACAATCCCTAACAAGAAACTATAAACACTTTTCCTTATACTCACAGATAAGTGTAGTTTTCACCTCTCATGAAGGAAATTTTTTTGCAACAAAGACAACTACAAAAAACCACAACCATCAAAGCTCAGAGTAGTGGAGCCCAGTCCCAATGGACTCATATATAAGATACTCCAGAACCAAAGGATCAGGAAACATCGCAGAATAGAAGGCAAAAAGATTGTAAGAGCCAAAGGATCAGAGAATTTGCTGTGAGATTGTGTCCCTTAGTAATCTCAGAACTTATATTCATGAAGTTTCACCAGTATGACCACCTAAATGTGAGGTCTACAAGGATGACACCAATGAGCATGCCAAACTGGACAGAAGAAGGCCCATGAGGCCTCAACCCTACACAAATAACTATAGGCAACTGAGTAACAACAGGGGCAGGGGCAGGAGAGGGGGTCTTCCCTAGGGAAGAGCACACAAACTGGTTGTCCAGTACCAAGCAGTCAGTCCTGAAAACACATATACAAGTAGCATTATGTGAACACAACAGGTTACATTTAGAAATATGTATGTATAAGCAAATGCATACATACATACAATAATGAGAAAAATAGGCCATTAATTTGAAACAATCAGGGAGGGGAATATAGGATGGTTTAGAGGGATGAAAGGGAAGAGAGAAACACTGTGATTAAATTATAAACTCAAAAACAAACAAAATATAAACTATGTAGGCCTGGGAGATAACTCCGTGAGTAACAGTGCTTGTCATTCAAGCCTGGGCCCCTGGGCTCAATTCCTATAGCCCATATAAAACTGGGAGGAAAAACAGTACCACAGTGTTATCCTCTGACCTCAGCACTCAACACCCACACAATGATTTTTTTTTTTAATTCGGCCAGAGCATCTGAGGCCAACAAAAGCTACATAGCAAGACCCTATTTTAAAAGAAAACAACTAGCGACATTTCAGACTAGCAGATACCTCAATACAATCAATGTATTAATCATTCAGAGGCAAGGAGATAAACCAAAGATCTTCATTTATAATGCCTATATGTGGCTATAAGCCATATGCTGGATTATCAATGCTACTGACAACATGACCAAGCATAAAAACTGACTATGTGTGCCAGTGAGCGTAACTTAGAGCTACTGCCATTGGCTGTAGGAAAACCATATTTGTCTTTTTTTTGGGGGGGGGGGGATTATTTGAGATAGAGTTTCTCTTGCAGTGATGGCTGTCCTGAACTTGCTTTGTAGACCAGGTTGGCTTCAAACTCACAAAGATCCACCTGCCTCTGCCTCGGGTGCTGAGATTAAAGGCATTAGCCACCACACTCGGCTATCATTCTGAATTTTTGAGCAGTCTTAAATACCATATTTTGATATAACTAAGTAGGAAAGGAATTGTTTACATACTCTTCTTAATAGGTTTGGTTTGTGGATGTGGCTGAATTCCTCCAGCTGGAAGTCCATAAGTGCTGATTCGCTGTACAAGACTTGCGACATTTCCATGCCTTTCCCGTTTGATGGGCAAATTGTCATCCTTGGGTTCTGTCTCTCGCTTAACTTCCTATAAAGGGAAAAATTGGTTTAAAAAAAAAAGAAGAAGAAGAAGAAAGAAAAAAGAAAAGAAAAGAAAACTTAAGTGTATCTTATTCAAGTTATATTCTTTTTTTTTTTTTTAATTGTTTTTTGGTGTTTTTCCTTTTTTTTGGCTTCTCGAGACAGGGCTTCTCAGTGTAGCCCTGGATATCCTGGACTCGCTTTGTAGACCAGGCTGGCCTCGAACTCACAGTGATCCGCTTGCCTCTGCCTCCTGAGTGCTGGGATTAAAGGCGTACACCACCATTGCCCAACTCAAGTTACATTCTTAAATGTATTTCTTCTTTTTTTTTTTTTTAATGTGGCTTAGGCTAACCTAGAATTTAATGTGCAGCCAAGCTAGCCTAGAATATGCAGCAATCCTCTGCCTCTCTGCCTCTCTGCCTCTGGAGTGCTAGATTACAGGCATGGGCCACCACACCAGGCTCCTAATCCATTGAGCATGGGGGTGGGGGATTCAAGCATCAAACTCAGGTTGTCAAGCTTCTGCAAGAGGCACTATTTCACTAGCCTGAGTCTGATCCCTTGAGGAAAGACTGTAGCTAATTAAACGTCACTGAGGATAGACAACCCCCTCATAATCTGCAGCCTATAAATCCAAGAAGTCAAACTGCAGCACTATAATTACTAGTCAAAAGAATGGAATTTGGAACGGCAGTGGCTCTTAGTGAAAACAGAACATTCCGAATTGCACAGAAAATCATTAACAGATAGATAACTGAAACTTAAAACTAAGTATTGAGATTACTACCTCAGTTAAGGCTGTTAGTAACAAGTAAGATATACCATTGTCCCCTCCTGTGGCAATCCATTACAAGACTCAGGAGGTGGATCTCTATGAGTTCAAGGCAGCCTAGTCTACAGAGTGAGTTTCAGGTCAGCCAGAGCTACATAGTGGGACCTGGTCTCAAATACAAAAAGAGCCAAATCCAGCCAGGCATCATGGCATGCCTTTAAGTCCTAGAAATAGAGAAGGAGGCAGAACAAGGCAAATCTGTGATTTCAACATCAGCCAGGGCTACAGAATAAAACACCATCTCAAAAAAAAGAAAACAAAAAAAAAGGGGGGGCCTGCCAACTGTCAATCATTTGAATAAAACAAAACTCCTCAGGAAAGCTGTCTGCTATAGAAACTTTAGGAATGGTATAAAGCAGCCAGGGACAGTGGCACACACCTTTAAAATGGGAGGCACAGGCAGGTGGATCTCTGTGAATTCAAGACCAGCTTGGTCTACAAAGGGAGTCCAGGACAGCCACAGCTATTACGCAGAGAAGCCCTATCTCGAAAAACAAACAAAACAGAAATGGTATAAAGCCTGCCTAAAATACAGAGAGGCAAGCCTGGCATGGTGGCACATGCCTGTAATCCCAGCACTCAGGAGGCAGAGGCAGGACTGCTGTGAGTTCGAGGCCA
Source organism: Acomys minous (assembly GCF_964271855.1). NCBI lineage: Eukaryota > Metazoa > Chordata > Mammalia > Rodentia > Muridae > Acomys > Acomys minous. Next base: position 65,216,931 of record NC_140495.1, on the reverse strand, counting down.
GCCTGGTCTACAAAGCGAATCCAGGACAGCCAAGGCTACACAGAGAAACCCTGTCTCTAAAAACACAAAACAAAACTATAGAGAGGCACATGGTGTCGATGGTCATTGCCCATTCTCACCCTAAGTGTGCTACATCCTCTAAGAAACTCTAAGTATCTTTTTACATACACAAAGAGGAAGAAGGGTGGCAATACAGAAAAAAAAAAAAAGAAGAAGAATATGTCACAGAAAATATTTGCAAAGATGTATCTGATGAACAATTACAATTTAAAATAAAATTGTAAAGCTAGTCAACAAAAACCAAACAAACAAACAAACAAAACTGAAAATGACTGGACTGTGGTGGTGCACGCCTTTAATCCCAGCTCTCGGGAGGCAGAGGCAAGTGGATCCCTGTGAGTTCGAGGCCAGCCTGGTCATCAATTCCAGTCTAGGACAGCCAAGGCTACACAGAGAATCCCTTTCTGGTGGGGGCGGGGGGGGGGGGGGGAACCTGGAAATGTAAAATGCACGAAAGGTATAAATCAACACCTCACTAAAGAAGAGAGATAAATGGTAAATAAGCATGTGAGAAGATGTTCAATGCATACCTTTAAAGAATTATAAATACAGTGAGATGCCTCAACACACTATTTGGCAAAAATCCAAAACACTGACAACACCAAATTAAGGATGTAAACCAACAGGAAATTACATTCATTGCTTTGAGCACAGAGGTGTTTCTAACAGTTTTGGTCATAATTGCCAAAGCATGGAAGCAACTAAGATATCCATTTGACAAGACATATTGGTCATATGCAACCCTAGCACTTCATAGAGTGAGATGAAGGGCAGATTGCTATGAGTTTAAAATCAGCCTGGTGGAGGCCTGTGATTTGAAAACAAAGGGAGAAAAAAAGCAAAAAGTGGGGAGGGCTGAAGAGGTGAGTCACTGGTTAAGAGCAGCAGCTGTACATTCACATAGGTTCTACTCTCTGCATCCACAAGGCGGCTCACCACCATCTGTTAACTCCAGTTCCAGGAGAGCTACATCATCTTCTGTCTTCTATATGAGTGCTGAGATTAAACATGTCATCATCACACCTGGCAAATTTATTTTTTGTTGTTTAACATAGTTTATCTTAAAAAATAATTTTTAAAAATTTACCTTTTCTCCAAAATTCAACTACAGCTTATCTCAATTATTTGATTGAGAAAGGAGATAATATACAATTATATTAAGTACAGTTACTTCACCTTCTCTGAAATCAATTAACAGAATATATTTATATTTGGAGATGAAACAATAACCAAAATAAATGCAAATTATTCAGAAACCAAATTCTAACTAAGCATGCATTCTAGGCAAGCATTATACAAAATACTACTGTGAGGCCAGGCAGTGGTGGCACACGCCTTTAATCCCAGCACTTGGGAGGCAGAGGCAGGTGACTGCTGTGAGTTCAAGGGCAGCCTGGTCTACAAAGCAAGTCCAGGACAACCAAGGCTACACAGAGAAACCCTGTCTCAAAAAACAAAAAACAAAACAAAAAAACAAACCAAAAACACAAAAATAAAACAAAACAAAATGCTACTGTGGAAGCTGGAAAAAACAAATGACACATTCTAGTCTTCCCAAGAGTCATAATCATTAGAATATACAGAAAACAAAACTGTTATCAATGATACTTAAATTCCTAGCATTTTTCTTCTCTAATCACTGATAATTCTTTATTAGTCTGTAATGCCTTTAAGTATCTTGAAGACTGTCCCCAAACTACAAGAATGTTTAGTAGTACTTAATCTCTTTAACTCAAAAAGCATGGTCTACTATATTCTCAACAGGGTCAAAAAAGCAACAAAAACTAGGCATAGTAATGTTACCTTTTAATCCCAGCACTCAGGAAGAAGAGGCAGGAGAATAGCTGATTACAAGGCCAGCCTCATCTACACCTCAAGTTTCAGGACAGTCAGGACTACACAGAGATACCTTGCCCGCCCCCCCAAAAAAAAAAAATCAAAGGAAAGAAGGCAGGGAAGGAAGCTGGGTGGAGCAGGGAAGAAGAAAAGAGAGAAAGGCAATAATACAATGAGACTTGTGGGACAACTCAAAGCACCGGCTCAAAGTGTGACCCAGCTGAAAACTATTATCTGTTGTTTTAAAAAAGAAAAGATAGGCAGGACATATGCATATAAGCATAAACAAGCACAAACACATCCACACATCCAGAGAGCACATTGTACAGCAGGCTGCTTATCAACAGTAAAATCTATCACAGATGTACCTGTATTTTTCTAACTGTTTTAAAGTATTTTCATTTTAAACATAAGTATTTATTTCTTGATATATATATTTAATTCTGTGAATCAAAAGCAAGAAATTATACTGAAAATACTTACCTTAACAAAGTTGTCAGGGAACATCCCTCTTCTCCCATTTAGTTCTCCTTCTAGCCATCCTTCTTCCTGTAGTTTTTTCACATTTCTGATGATTTCCCCAACTCGGATAGTTAATTCGTCATCATGTATAGCATCATAGTCATACTCCACAATATAGTCAACTAAAAAAGGAGAAAATAAATCTAATTAGCAAAATTACTATAAACCGTATTAACAAGCTTTCAGCTATAGAATCTGAGTAACAGGAACTACTACAAAGATAAAAGGCTTGTCTCTATGGTTTTAAATATTTGATCACATCAGCAAAGTCCTTGATCATTTATGTATAGAACATAGTACACAGTGAGAGCCTCAAAAGAAATATAGTGCACATTCACTAGATATTGCATTCTTACAGTTCAGCTTTATGGCATTTATGAAGTAGTCCACAAGACTTCCCACATAAAGCCACCCTTGTATTACTCCTATCTTTATAGAATTCCTTCTCGAATGTGACCTATGACCAGCTTGCAACCAATAGAATATGACAAAGATGATGGACTATGTGGAACAAAATAATACTGTAATGGCCATGTTGCTTCTTACTTACTGGCTTTGAGGACACAAACAACTATGCTAATATGCTGGCTAGGGTGGACCACAAGCAAGAAGTAGAGGAAAACCTCTGTCTAAGGTCCTCACTAGCATAAAGCAAAGGACCTGGACGATGGCAACAATCACATGAGAACCCAACCCTGGTGAACACCTTCACTGCAGCCTCACAAAGGACCAAACCAACTCTGGGCCCAGCCTCTGAAATCACAGAAACAGGTAACTAGACAAGGTTCCCAAGATTTCCTTTTTAATTCTGTGGTAGGAAGAGGATACATAGTACAGATGCCTCTTAAGATGGAATCTAAAAGAGGGGTTAGATCCTCTGGGGCAGGAGGGGTATGAGATTGTGAGCTCCTGGGTGTCAGTGCTGGGAACCAAACTCACTGTTTTAAAACTACTAAGCGGTGTCAACAATATTAGAAAACAAATGAAGAACAAAGGCACACTGAAATGAAGACTGTATTCTCTGATCACAGGCAGTGTATATGTATATTTTATAAAGTTCAATTTTATTTTATTTATTCATTCTTATTTTATGTACAATGGTGTTTTGCCTACATGTGTGAGGGAGTTAGACCCCCTGGAAATGGAGCTGTAGACAGCTGTGAGTTGCCATGTGGGTACTGAAACTGAGCCTGGATCCTCTGGAAGAGCAGCCAGTGCTCTTAACTGCTGAGCCATCTCTGCATCCCCATAAAGTTCAATTTTAAAAAGCAGAACAAATTACCTACACAAGACCGCAGCCTAGCTCATTATACTCCATCATCTGTTCTTCTATCTTCAATGGTAAGAAAAAACAAAACAAAAAACAAAGACATTTATTTAGATAGATAGATAGATAGATAGATAGATAGATAGGCAGGCAGGCAGGCAGGCTGGAGAGATGGCTCAGAGGCTAAAAGCACTGACTGCTCTTCCAGAGGTCCTGAGTTCAATTCCCAGCAACCACATGGTGGCTCATAACCCTCTATAATGTGATCCGAGGCCCTCTCCTGGCCTGCAGGTGTACATGCAGCCAGAGCACTAAAGAGCACTTCAAATCAAGCCACCACTCCCCTCTCATTTCTCACAAACTCTTAATTTTGTTCAGATACTCTGAAACCCTGTACTTCTCTCAGCTCAGTTTAGATCTTGACTAGTCTGGATAAGTACTTCTCCAGCACTAAGTCTAAGCCACCTGGGAAACCTTGTTTAAAGGCTGACTGATTATAGTTGAGATACCTAAAACTGATAGTAAGAGGCCAAAGTATAGAGATAACTCATTCCTGATCATTCTAATTCCACTAAATCACTTGGGATTCCGCTTTTCCTTCCCATTTGACTTTAAAAGCAAAGGCACAGGGTTAGGCATATAGCTCAGCTGCAGTGCCTGGTCATTATGCAGGAGGTCTGATTCAATCCCAATCACACATGTACTCGAAACACAAGGGCCAGGCACAGTGATACATGCCTATAAATGTACCTCTCAAGACACTGAGGCCAGAGGAGCATGACCTTGACTACACAGTAAAATCTTATCTAAAGTAAACACAACCAGAAATGACACCCAAAACTGCTGCAGTCTGAGATAAAGAAAACCGTAGATATGCTAAAGGCAGAAGGAAGCAAGACAAGGATCTGAACAGCTTTACCAAGCTGCTCCCCTAACCACACCCAACTGCCATACCCAGATTTGTTAAGTGAAGTTTTTATTTAGCTTGTAAATGTGTTGCAGACAGGATTTCTGCTGGAGCTGAAGACATTCCACTATGGTAAAAGAGTCACCAGAACTGATAAAGCCAGCAAGAAGCCTTAAGAATTTAGGGGCTGTAAATGAGACATTAGATCCTTCTTCATAACCCCAAAAAAGCCAGAAAGATAAAAAGGTGGCCCACACAAAATGTAAGGAGAATGGGAACATTGCATTCTATATCAAAGAGCTCAAACTCATTATCAGTTACAATATTTCCAGAAAACAAAACAAAGGCCAGTAGTGGTTTTGGCCCATGCCTTTAATATCTGCATTTTGGAGGCAGAGGCAGTGAGTTCAAGACCAGCAGAGTTTACATAGTGAGTTCCAGAACAGCCAGAACTACATAATGAGAACCTGTCTGAAAAAAAGACAAGGTTTCTACCTAACACAAAATGTTAACTAGCCAGGCATTTTTTCTCCCTGAAGCAAAAATTTCAGTGCTAATGTACAAAATCAGAAACAAACAAACAATGTAAGGAAACAAAGTATAGCAAAAGTACTCTGGATGACCCCTGGTTTCTCAAAGAATGATGGCTGTGAAAGTTACTCAAAGTAGCAGGCAATCTCTAACATGCTAGTTACAAAATAAATCTCTGAATTCTACTCATACAACTAGCTCTCAGTAACTAGATGGTTCCCTTGTTTAGGTTTTGTTTCTTGACAGTCTCATGGAGCCCAGTCTGATGGAGAAGGCATGTAGTCAAAGCTGATGTTTTGTTGAACTTTGGATCAGCCAGCCTCCACCTCCCAAATTCTAAGATTACAGGCCTGAGCCAGCACATTTGGCTTACCCATTTGATCGTTTTGTTAAGATTCCTCTCAGTTATGTGTGTGTGGGTGTGAGCTACCCAGCATTCCCACTGGGCAATGCTGCCACTGCTCGGGAAGAGCAGTACATGTACTAATCACTGAGCCCCCACTCTAGCCCCTTAAATAAATAAGAAAACATGAGTCCATACGGATTGCAAATCTCTTAAATAGTATTGCTACTCTGAGACTAAATGACGAAAGAGCTGGGTTTGTAAAAACAATTCACCGATGTATTCAAGTGAAAGATGTATAGGATTAAATCACTTCTAAAACTAAGTGATTACTTCTAAACTTAAAAAAAAGGGGGGGTAGGGGGCAAGTATGGTGGCACACCCCTTTAATCCCAGCACTTGGGAGACCGAAGCAGGCAGATCTCTGAGTTCAAGGCCATGCTGGTCTACAAAGAGAGTTCCAGGATAGCTAGGGCAGCTACACAGAGAAACCCTGTCTCAAAAAACAAACAAAAACAAAAAAAAAATTTTTTTAAATTAAAACTTAGGCCTGCAGAGATGCTTCATCAGTGAGAATGCTTGCTCAGGGGGACCTGAGAAACTCCAACAACCACACTTAAAAAGAAGATGAGGAAGAGGAGGGGAAGAAGAAAAGGCAGCATTGCAAGAATGACAGACAGCATCTAACATCCTCCTCTCACCTAACCCCATCCCCACATGTACAACCACACACACATATCCCACATCTACCATATATACATTAAAAATCATCAAAAATAAAGCCAGGAGTGGTGGCACACATTTTTAATCCTAGCACTTGAGGGGCAGAGGCAGGAGGATGTTTAAGTTTGAGGCCAGCCTGGTCTACATAGTAAGCTCCAGGACAGCCAGGACTATTACACAGAGAAACCCTGTCTCAAAACAATAACAAAAGTATCAGAAATAAACTAAAATTAAAAATATATGCAACATGGGTTAGAGAGATGGTTCAATGGCTACTGGTATGCTGGTATATTTAATCACAATACTTGGAAGCTCTGATGCAGGTGGGTCTCTCCAAGTTCCAAGCCTAATCAAGTCCACACAGAGACCCAGTCACAAAAAAAGAAAAGCAAACAAACTGTGAAAGCAAATATACAAGTAATGGTGAACCCAACTGATGAGAGTCTAAAAAGGAAACAAGTTAATGAAAACAACCACCACACACACAAAGAAAATGTCACAAAGAAACATGTTTCTTTCTAAGGTAGCCAACTGTCAATGAGGCCCTTACTGCACAAGCACCATGATCCCCAGTATTCACATTTTTTTTTTAAAGTGGCACCCAGGCCTGTTATGCTCACTGCTAGAGAGACAGAAACAGGAGGTTCTCTACTGAATGAGCAAGTTTTAGATTCACTGAAAAACCCTATCACAAAAAATAATAGCAGTAGCAGTACTGTAGTAATGTAGAGAACTGAGAAGACACCCAATCTTCAGCGCGCGCGCGCGCACACACACACACACACACACACACACACACACACACACAGTGTCCAAAATGCTCCCAAAGCTAAACATTTTGAGACATAGCAAAAAATTTTACAGATTTGTGAACACTTCAAATTTTGGGTGGAGTAGAAATTTCAATGAGTAAAGTCTACACAAGTTGCAAGCTAATAAATAAACAAACAAACCTCCAAAGTCTGAAAGGTTTTTTTTCCCTTTTTTCTTTTTTTGGTTTTTCGAGACAGGGTTTCTCTCTGTGTGTCACCCTGGCTGTCCTGGAGTAACTTTGTAGCCCAGGCTGGCCTTGAACCCCTGATCCTCCTGCCTCCACTTCCTTCAGCAAATCCTACCAGCACCAGCGTGCACCAACAAAACCAGCTGAAATTCTTCTTATGCCTATCATTTTAGATAAGAAATAGTCAACCTATATTGAACTTAGCATTTGTACAATCTATACAGATATACACATTTCAATCTAATTAGATATAAACATTTAAAAACAAAGTATCAAAAACCTTCATCAAAGTTGAATTAACACTGATTTTGAACAACTCTCCCTGAAAAAGCAATGTTGCAATTGTGAAAAACTTACCAAAAAAGCAAAAAAAAAAAAAAAAAAGGGAACTGGGCATGGCAGCCTATGACTCCAACACTCTGGAGGCAGAGGCAGGTGATCTCAAAATTTCTAAGCCAGCCTGATCTACATAGTAAGTTCCAGGTTGCCCAGAGCTACACAGTAAAACCAGCAGAGAGGCAACACAGTAACTTCCAGAAGTGCCTAGATTACATACAGTATGTGTCTTTTAAGAAAACAAACGCTAAGAATATAATAACACTGCCACTTGACATCAAGTAAAGACTGGAACTCAAGACGTAAATATCTCTCGCACTGGACAAGTTGTTTCTGAGACAGTGCACTCAGTTTGGGAAAGAGCTGAAACAACTCTAGCCAACACTGTGGCCTAGTTAACGCTGTTTAGAGCACAGTTTCTCAACCTGCCTAATGCTGCGACCCTTAATACAGTTTCTCATGTTGTAGTGACCCCAACATGTATGTATATACACACAAGCATATATACAAACATCAAATAAATAAAACATAGTAACAAGAGAATTTAAAATACAGAAGGAGCACCTACCCTTAATGAGGAGCTATTGTCAGTTGATGGCTTCTGTTCAAGGAATGGTCAGTTTTCTTTAAAGGTGTGGCTTGAGCAAGCTCTACCTAGTGGATGGGCCCACACCCACAGTTAAATAGGTAGCACAAAGTGGGAATCAGTGGGTTATTTTTTAAAGGCCACAATGTTGGGATGGGTCAGAGGTAAGGCTGGATCCGGGAAGAATTCTCAGAGTGAGAAGTGAGTAAGGATCAAAGCACATTATATCAAATCCTCTCCAAGAGTAAAAATATTATACTAAAAAGGGATTATAGGGGAATAAGTCAGAAAAATAAAGTGTGTGCATGTAGAGACAGAGAGGGAGAGAAGGATGAAGGCAGAATAGACAGATTTTAAAAAATGAGATTCAAGTAACAGCACCAGTAAGACAAGGAGTTACGAAGACTAAAATTATCAACATTAGGTTTTTGTAAAAATCAATGTTATAAGCCAAGTGTGGTGTCACATACCTTTAATCCTAGCACTCAGGAGGCAAAGGCACTGTGAGTTTGAGGCCAGCCTCGTCTAAAAAAAGAGTTCCAGGACAGCCAGGACTATTACACAGAAAAACCCTGTCTCGTAAAACCAAAAAAAGGAAAAAATAGCAACCAGGCGGTGGTGGTGGACACCTTTAATCCCAACATTTAGGAGATAGAGACAGGTGGATCTCTAAATCCAATGCCAGCCTGGTTTACAGAGCAAGTTCCAGGACAGCCATAAGTATACAGAGAAATCTTGTGAAAGAAAGAAAGAAAGAAAGAAAGAAAGAAAGAAAGAAAGAAAGAAAGAAAGAAAGAAAGAAAGAAAGGCAGGAAGAAAGTAAGTCAAACATTGCAGGAAGAAAAGAATGAATATGAGGCTAGAGATGGCTGTGGTTAAGAGTACCTGACACCAGTTGTTTAAAAAGTACTCAGAATGTTGCACTTGCTACCAAATCTGATGATGACCTAAATTCAATCCCTAAGACCCACAGTCCATGAATTTAAATACACACACACATACACACACACTTCACCAAAAAGATGCAAATATAGTGGACTACAGCTGAAAGACCAGCAAACTGTAGATTCCGTCTGAAGCACAGCTTCAGTGAAAGACTAAAATCTAATTCTGTGAGCACAGAATACTACCCTCCACACTGATCCTCCAGTAACAGTGGACTATAGCGGGAAAGAATCAAAGGGTGGGTTTCTGAGTATTTAGAGAACTCAAAGACAGGCAGGGAGATAAGACACCAGAGGAATTTGAGCCCTTTGGGACCTGCAGCTTTGAGCAACAACAGTTTGCAAGCCCAAACCAGGTTAATTAAAAAAAAAAAAAAAAAAAAGCCTTAAACTAAAGACTATGTGCTATTTTTAGGCCTAAATATATCTCCCTTAACAACACTATAAATGTTATTGTTTTTCTACAAAGTCAGATATTAGATCCATGTTAAAATTTAATTAAGCCACCGTATCATTCCTAAAGCCTCTTTATAAATTATCAATTATAAACACAGAAGTGATAAAAGTAATATTTCTTGCATGCTTTCAAGAGGGTGTGTGTGTGTTTGAAACAGGATCACACACTGCAGCTAAATTGCCCTGAAACTATGTAACCTGGCTGTCCCCAAGCTCCCAACAATCCTGAGTGCTGGAATGAAAAGCATGATCCCCTATGCCTACCTTCCAGTACAAATTTACTTCTGTATTTAGAGACAAGATCCACCTTATTCCAGATGAGCCTTACATCCCTAGTATCAGGATTCCGAGCAGGAGACAAATGTTGGGGTTCTAGGTGTGAACCCCCACAATGTAAAGGTTTAACTAAGGCTATAGATTGAAGCCAGGGTTTGCATGCTAGGCAGGTACTCTATCAACTAAGCTACATCCCCAGCTCTAGTCACTTTTGTTTGTTTATCTGTTTGCTTGTTTTTCAAGACAGGGTTTCTCTGTGTAGCCCTGGCTCTCCTGGACTCACTGACCTCAAGCTCACAGCAATTCACCTGCCTCTACCACCCTGAGTACCCCTGTGTACTGGTTACTTTTACTACTGCTGTGACTAAACACCTTTGGAAAGCAACCTAGAAAGCAGACTTTTTTTTCATGGTTTCAGAAGATTCAGTTAGCATCAGTAGAGACATGGCACATGGCAAGGCAGCTCACATCATGGGACACAGAAAAGACACCAGCAACAAGATACACTCAAGGACTCACCCCAGTGACCTACTTCCTCCCAGCAGGCCCCACCTGCTAGAGTTTCAACAAGCTCCAGCAGGTCAGATCAAGCAAACAAAACATGAGCCTATAGGGACAGCTCATACTCAAACTGTTACACCTTCCTCTTCCTGTTGCAAACACTATGTATACTCTGATCACATTTCTTAGAAGTGAATTTCATCAGTGACTTTTCCATAGTATTCTATTCCTTCAATTGTTGATATACCCCAAAACAACCTGAAATTTTTAAAATTACTTACTACTTTTAAAAAAAAATAGTGTTGTTACCACTCCAGGCAAAGAAACAGTCATCTGCATATAATCAATTCCTTCTCCCAAAATAAGACACAGAATTCATACAAAGAGAAAGTAAGTTGGAATATTTAGTAAGTTTCTATGTTCCTTGCTTTAGTTTAGTTTTGCTTTGCTTTGCTCACTCCTCCCGCTATCACCACCCTACCTGTACTTCCACCCCATACTCACAGGGTCTTGCTTTGTAACCCAAGCTAGGCTTCAAATTCACAGACATCTTGCCTCTACCTCCCCAGTACTGGGATTACAGGTATAGATACCACATCTAACTCTTAATTCTGCTATTTCAATTCCAGTTTTAACTACAAGAAAATAATAGGAATAAGAGTATTAATCATCTTTCAAGTCAAACCAAAAACATACCACTTATATGTTCATTAAAGTTGTACTGAACTCAAGAAAAAAAAATGAAAGCCTAATGAGTATATAAAAAAATGTAAACCCAATCTCAAAAAACAAATAAACAAACAAAACCGTGTAGTGGTTTGAATAAGAATGGCCCACTTAAACTCATAGATTTGAATGTTTATGCCATCAGGGAGTGCCACTACTTAGAAGGTATTTATTGCTTTGTTGGGAGTAGGTGTGGCCTTGTTGGAGGGAGTCTCTCACTGGAGGTGGGATAACATTTCAAAACGCCAATCCAGGCCCTGCTACCAATGGATCCAGATGTAAAGCTGTCATCTTCTCCAGCACCATGTCTGCCTGCATGCCGCAATGTTCCCCCACCTGATAATAATGGACTAAACCTCTGAACCTGTAAGCCAGCCCCAGTAAATGCCTTCTGTTACAGAATTGCCATGGTCATGGCATCTCTTCACAGCAACAGAACACTGATTAGGACAGACACAGTGTGTAATGCAATATATCTGTTAGAAGAATCTTAAAAGAAAGGAGTCTCAAACACTTGGACAATGTATGCTATCCATCCACAGTTTCTAAGGGTCGTTCCGTGGATTGTTTCTGTTTACCCATTCAGTTGCTCAGGCTGGTCTCCCAGGCTCTCAGAGCAGCTAAGATTCACAAGTTTCAGAGTACCACTGTGCCTTCCTGGGTTCCTTTATTTTCATATAATAAGTTAGTCACTTTAACCTTATCATTTTGTTTGACTAAGTCAACAATTTCTTCCTTTCCTAAAACGTTTTAAGAAATTTTTAAGAAGACATGCTTTCAAATCAAGCCAATGCAAGTCTGAGCCTGACTTCCCAACATCCTGTCTCTAGCCTAGGATAAGCAATAATCTACACTTTTAAAGATTGAGGATCATCAATATTTTTTGCTATAATACTCTTGTGGAGATTAAAAGCTCAATGCTGTATCTAACATGATGAGTATACTCTAAATGTGAATAACTGGCAAAATGTCACCTAAAAAGAAAATTTTAAACATAGAAAAACATAGAAACTTGCTACAAAAATTAATTCATTTCTTCTTTTTTCAGTTTTTTGTTTTGTTTTGGTTTGGTTTGGTTTGGTTTGGTTTTTGTTTTTCTAGACAGGGTTTTTCTGTGTAGCCCTGGCTATCCTGGACTCCATTTATAGACCAGGCTGGCCTCAAACTCACATCGAACCACCTGCCTCTGCCTGTGCTATGATTAAAGGCGTGTGCCACCACACCTGGCCTCAAGTTCATTCATTTTCTAAGTAGATTTCAAAAATAAAATTAAGTTCTACAAACAAATGCAATCACCTATAACAGCAGATGTGGATAAGAAATTTTCTGAAACAATCATTTGAATCTCTTCATGTTTTTAGGAATCCTCCAAAGACATTTTAAAGGAAGCTAAATTCTTAGACTCAAACAGCATAGAAGCACGTTTAAGAATGCCTGACATGATACAGTCAAAAGCTACATGTGACATTGAATTGAAATATACTGCATGGAATTGTAAAGTCTCATTCAAATGTGTTAACTTTGATTTCAAGTCAACTTACTTTTTAAGAAATATTTATTTATTTATTATGTATACAGTGCTCTGTCTGCATGTACTCCTGCAGGCCAGAAGAGGGCATCAGATCATATAGAAGTTTGTGAGCCACCATGTGGTTGCTGGGAATTGAACTCAGGACCTCCAGAGGAGCAGTCAGTATGCTTAACCTCTGAGCCATCTCTCCAGTCCAATTTACTTTTCATATGTAATAAAACAGGTATAATCATGTTCAATCTTCATTCAGCAACATTTACCTGGTTATTCCTTTAAAAAACACTTTGTCTAAGCACACTTAGGATACATCTAAGAAAATGCAAAGCTCTCAGCTCTCAAGTTTATACTCTACAATACTGCTTGGATGAGTCAGAAGTAAAGATTAAGTAGACTGGGATATAATTCAGTCACCTCAGAGCCTGGAGTTCAATCCTTAGCACCAAGAAAGAAAGGGGAGGAGACAATAAAAGGAATTCCAAAACAAGTTACAATCTGGATGACAGAATGGATATAAGAAAAAAATCGGGCAGGACAAGATAAAGAATGTCTACCTGTAACCCAAATAGCTTCCCTGACAGAATGAGCTGTTCTACTACAGCACTGAGAGTGCAGGCAGTGCACAGGACAGTCTAGGCTCAAGCCCTGACTGTGATTCACCTGTCATGGTGCTGTTTCCCTAACAGAGGCCAGCAGAATGGTTCAATGGTGCCTGTCACCAAGTCCGATGACCTGAGTTCAATCCCTAGGACCCATAAAGTGGAGGAAAGAACCAACTCCAGGAAGTTGTCTCTAACCTACATACCTACACCGTGACACATGCACAGATCCACACACATGTGTATACACAAAATAAACATAAAAATATGTTTTCCAAAGATTAACAGTACTTAAAAATGAATAGACTTGTGAGAAGTAAATACTTAGAAAACACTTTAAAATGTACCTGAAACAGAAATAATAAATAATCACTAAATATTAACACTGATCCCAATATGCCACATTCTTCCCACTGAGTATATAGTCAAGAGTACAAGCATTTTGTTCACTTTATATTTTTCCAGACCATCTCCCATAGCTCCGGCTGACTCTGAAGTCTCTACACAGGCAACAAAGGCCTTCAACTCCTGATTCTCCTGCCTTCCACTTCCGAGGACTGGGGCTCAGGCATTCAATATCATATCTTGTTTATGCAGTGCAAAGGATTGGAACCACTTCCTTTAGCCCTTTACCCCCCTTTTCCCCCCCAAGGCAGGGCTTCTCTGTGTAATCCTGGCTGTCCTAGACTCACTTTGTAGACCAGGCTGACCTGCTTCTGCCTCTCAAGTATGGAAATTAAAGGTGTGCATTATCGCACCATTTTTCCCCCAAGGGAAGACTTTTTATTTTCAAGTTCACCACACCATTTTTTAAATGCTTCTGTCTGGAATGATATAGGCAAAGGTTTCAAATCACCTATGATGAATCTCTGTGAGTTTGAGATCAGCCTGATCTACATAGCATGCTTCAGGCCAGCCAAGGCTACTTAGTGGGACCTTTCTCAAAAAGATAGATAGATAGATAGATAGATAGATAGATAGATAGATAGATGAGAGAGAGAGAGAGAGAGAAAGGTGGGTGGGTGGGTAGATAGGGATAGATGGCTGAATGGGGTAGGAATGCCCAGGTAGTGGTACACATAATAATCCCAGCATTTGAGAGGCAGAAGCAGGAACATTATGTTAAGGCCAGCCTAGGCTATGCTTGCTACACAGCAAGTTCTAGGACAAGCCTGGGGAGGAAAGAAAAAAAACTACACTCTAAAGTATTACTAAATGCAGTAAGTATTACTGTATTACTGAAGCCAAACCACAATTATAAATAGCAATCTACAGCTGGGCATGGTGGCGCATGCCTTTAATCCTAGCATGCGGGAGGCAGAGGCAGGGGATCACTGTGAGTTCAAAGCCAGCCTGGTCTACAAAGGGAATCCAGGACACCCAACGCTACCCAGAGAAACCCTGTCTCGAAAAACAAAAATAAATAAATAAATAAATAAATGGCAATCTAAATGTTGTTTAAAAGCTTTAAATATCCTAATATCAAGCTTTTTAATATCAAGCTGTCACAGCTCTAAATACATGTCTGTGAGTCACAACCTCACAGAGTCTTATAATTGAAGGTACATATCAAAATATCTGGCAACAGCAAAAGGTCTCTGTAAACACAATAACCGAAGATTAATTAAAAAACCAAACACAGAATGAATCGAGGACATTTCTGGCGGCACTCACCCCTGCCTTACAGGTAACATGCTCACTTTGCCCTCATGTCAGGCAATGCCAATCAACACTCTCTGAACACTGTTCAGGTTCAAGACCACTATTATTTTTAATGAACTGCAGTGTTTGCTGTACATGGTTTTTGTCTCTTTAAAAACATGACAGTTTAATTACAGAAAACAATAGACCATTTTCCTACTATCATTCTTCAGTGTGTAAGTATCAAATTAGTATAACACTGGATTGAATTAGATTAGAATATTTGACTTGAAGAAGTGTTCTTTAAACTGCTAGCTTGCAGTTCATTTTTTAAAATTCATTAAATGTATTTGGCTTTCGATTAGGACAGAATTTCCAACAATGTCTGTCACAGCTCTAAATTCATGTCTGCTTTTTTTTTTTTTGGAGACAAGGTTTCTCCATGTAGCATTCACTGACCTGGACTTGATTTGTAGACCAGGCTGGCCTCAGACTCACAGCAATCCACCGGCCTCTGCCTCCCGAGTGCTGGGATTAAAGGAGTGCACCACCACCACCCAGCATGTCTGCCATCTTATATTACATATTTACATGAAGTGATCTTCTCAACACTGACAACTACAAGATCAAATATAAGCCAACCATAGTGGTGCACACCAGTAACTCCACCACTCAGGAGGCAGAGGCCAGAAGATTGCTACAAATTCACAGCTGACCCAGTCTACAAAACAAGCTCCAGGTGAACCAGAGTTATAGCAATATAGCAAGAACTGACTTCTGTTAAAAACAACAAAACTTTCAGTCATCTGTAAAAATCTGAAGATGTTCTACACCTTGCAATATTTAAAAAATCTGCCAAGACTTAATTCATGTGCATGGGAGCTAGAGAAATATTTAGCAGTTAGGGGCACTGGCTGCTCTTCCAGAGGGCCTGGGTTCAATTCCAGTTCCAAGACATTTGACACCCTCTTCAGCCCCCTTAACCACCAAGCACACACATGGTACACAGGCATGCATGTAGGCAAACACTCATATACATAAATTAATTTTTAAAAACAAGTACAATTATCTCATTAGTTTGTAATTTTGCTTCCACATTTAATAAACAGTAAAGTTATATGTATACCAAAGAACTGTTTGGGGTTTTGTGAGAGGGTGAGGCTGTTCTGAGATAAGTCTCATCATGTAGTCCTAGAACTCTCTGGTAGACCAACTCCGAGCTCCACTTACTTATGGCTCCCGAAAGTGGTATTACAAACCCAGTGCCACCAAACCTAGCCCAAAGAATAGTTTTAAAATAAATTTCTGCTGAGCTCTAGTGGAGCACACCTTTAATCCAGCACTCGGGAGGCAGAGGCAGGTGTATCACTATGAGTTCCAGGCCAGTCTGGTCTGCAAAGCGAGTCCAGGACAGCCAGGGCTACACAGAGAGACCCTGTCTCAAAAAAAGTTTCTTTTGATTTATTACCATTAATTCATGGTTTATGTGCTGGCTAGTTTTATCAACCTGACACAAGCTAGAGTCATTTGAGAGGGGGGAATCCCGATTGAGAAAATGCCTTCATAATATTAGGCTGCCAGCAAACTTGTAAAGCATTTTCTTAATTAGTGATTGATGTGAGAGAGCCCAATCCACAGTGGATAGGGCCACCCCCTGGGTCCTGTGCCAGTAAGCAGTATTCCTCCATGGCCTCAGCATCAGTTTCTGCCATTTGAGTTCCTGTCCTGACTTCCTTCAAATGATGGACTACAATGTGGAAGTATAAGCCTAATAAATAATAAACCCTTTCCTCCCCAACTCCTTTTGGTCATAGTGTGTCATCACAGCAATTTTAACCCTAACTAAAACAATGTGTATGCCTATTTTATATATGTACCTATCTGGGGTTGTGTAAAATTTTATGAGAATAGGAGATGTCAATGGAAAAAATTTAAACCTGCTCTAATACACCAGTGCATCACATGCTTGCCACAAACTGTTTTATTTAGAAAACAGAATGAAATGGCCATAAAGACTACTGCATTTAATTTCCATGAGAAAGTACACTTAAGTATAATAAACCAGCACCAGTTAAGATCTAACAAAAATAATACCTCTGAAATATTTTCATATATTCTATTAGGTTCACAACAAACCTACAAGCTTCATGTTCTAAAACCGCACTGTAGATTTGCCAGCCATCTCTGCCTGATAAGTGAGGCTCCATCAAAGCCACTCTTTGCAGCAGATGGAGACCATCATGGAAAACCACAACTGGTCAAATTATGAAGAACAGAGCTGGGTGTGGTGGCGCACGCCTTTAATCCCGGCACTCAGGAGGCAGAGGCAGGTGGATCGCTGTGAGTTCAAAGCCAACCTGGTCTACACAGCGAGTCCAGAACAGCCAAGGCTACACAGAGAAACCCTGTTTCGAATAACAAACAAAATAATTAGGAAGAACAACTGATCATGGGATTTGAAGCCCTGAAACTAAAAAACAAAACAAAAACAAGAATGGCTTAGACCAAGATGATGGTGCAAGCCTATAAGCCCAGCACTCTGAGACAGGCTGAGAGTCCAAGGCCAGCATTTTCTCTGTACAGAGTTCCAGGATAGGCAGATAGGCAGGTTTACATAATGAGAGCATCTCGAGGGATAAAAAAATGGGGAAGGGGGCTTAGTTAGTACCTGGGTAAAAAGGGATTCTCATTTTATATGGTGCAAGATACTTATCAGAATTCAATCTCCTACAGCAGAGAAGCAATTTTAATTAGTGCCTACTTGCAAAATTTTCATCTTAGAGAACATTCTCTGCAGTGTGGTTGTACATTCGTGCATATGGAGGCCAGAGATCAATGGCAGTGGTCTTCCTCATTTGCTCTCAATCTCTCTTTGTATTGTTGTTGTTGTTATTTTTAGATTTACTTGGAGTGAAGTTTGGTTTTAGAGACATGGTTTCTCTCGTAGCTCGGGCTGTCCTGGAACTCAACTCTGAGATCTGCCTACCTCTGCCTCCTGAGTGCTGGGTTTAAAGACATGTGCCAGCACCCCACAGGGATGGGGTGAAGATTAGAGTTCCAGTGTGCCTGTGAAGTCAGAGAACAACTTGCCAGGTTGGTCCTCTCCTTCCACCATGTGGGTGGGCCCTGGGATTGAATTTAGGTCATCACTGGGTGACAAACACCTTCAGTTGCTGAGCATTCAGGTCCTCCTCTCGCAGGTCCTCCACTTTAGTTTCTATGACAGGGTCTTCCAGGGAATCTGGAACTCCACCAATTCTGCTACGCACAGGGATGCTTCACCAGCGCTAGTGTTGCAGGTGCACTGGCTTGTTTTGTTATGTTTTTTAGCATAAGGCTGGAGATCCAAACTCAGGTCATTAGTTTGCTCCGCAAGCACTTTACCAACTAAACCATCTCCCTAGCCTTTTGTTTTTGTTTGTTTGTTTTGTTTTGAGATAGGGTCTTATGTATTCCAAATCAGCCTTGAACATATTATGAAAGCAAGGAAGGATACGCTGAACTCAACTTCTTCATCTCTCATGTTCTAGGATTACAGACTTGGGCCACCATACCAGCTAAGAAAACATATTTTTAAGTAAACTGCAAGTTTTTTCAACAGGATGAGAAATCCTGGGTGCATGACAAGTATCTGAATGACCAAAGTGGCAAAGCACTTTCTTAGAATGTGAGTCAATTCCCAGCATTTGGTTCACAAGGGACACTATAAATATTTCATTAATAATAATAAAGGACAACTACTCAAATTCAAAATTACTAGTACAGGTCCTGGCTCAAACCTTTAACCCCAGTACTCAGAAAACAAAAGCAAATAGATCTCTGAGTTCGAGGCCAGTCTGGTCTACATAGCAAGTTCCAGGACAGCCAGGGCTGCACAGTAAGACCCTGTCTCTGTCGGATGTGGTGGCACACGCCTTTAATCCCAGCACTCAGGAGGAAGAGGCAGGTGGATCGCTATGAGTTCAGGACCAGCCTCATCTACAAAGCAAGTCCCGGACAGCCAAGGCTACAAAGAGAAACCCTGTCTCAAAAAACAAAAAAACACACAAAAAAGACCCTATCTCAAACATGAAAACAAATTCAAAACTACTATTATACAAACTTCTGTCAGCCGACAGTGGTGGCGCATGCCTTTAATCTCAGCACTAGGAAGACAGAGGCAGGTGGATCGCTGTGAGTTCGAGGCCAGCCTGGTCTACAATGGGAGTCCAGGACAGCCAAGGCTACACAGAGAAACCCTGTCTTGAAAACAAAATAAATAAATAAATAAATAAATAAATAAATACACATAAAAAACAAATTAATTCTTAAAATCCAAAATGTTTTGGTACTTAACAATTACAGTAACAATGAGTATGAAACTCTCTTTTGTTGTTGTTTTGTTTTTTGTTTGTTTGTTTGTTTGTTTCAAGACAGGGTTTCTCTGTGTAGCCTTGGCTGTCCTGGACTTTGCACACCAGGCTGGCCTCGAACTCACAGCAATCCACCTGCCTCTACCTCCCAAGTGCAGGGATTGAAGGCATGCACTGGCATCTTTATAGCTCACAGTCAGTCTACAGGCTGAAAAATATTTCTAGCCTCTTCTATATAGAGTACCAATTGATTAGTAATATCCATAAAACAGTCTTAATATTTCAAATAAAAAGCACCTGAGAGGGATCACCTCAAGTGAAGGCTTGCTTCACGAAGAAGACTGGATGCCAGAGAAATTAAACAAGTATCTTGGTTTCTGTTGATACATTCTGGATCGTGAATGTCCCAAAGAAGGGGTAGCCACTCCCACCATAACCCTATTAGGTGATGAAAATTTCAGGAGGTAGAACATACTGGAAGGAAGTTAGGTTGTTAAATATGTGTCCTTTAGGATCACAGCCTCTTCCTGTCTCTCTTTTATGCTTCCCAACTACTGTTGTCTTAAGTTTCTATTGCTGTGATAAACACCATGACCAATATGGGTTTATTCACTTAAGTGATTACAGTCCACCCTGAAAGAAAGTCAGGGCAGGAACTTAGAGTCAGAAATTGAAGCAGAGGCCACGGAAGAACACTGCTTACAGTCTTGTTCTCTATGGCATGCTCAGGTTATTTTTCTATATAACAGAGAACCACCTACCAGGGTTGGCACTGCCCACCGTGGGCTAAGCCCTCTCATATTAATTATTAATCAAGAATATGCACCAGCAGCCTGCCTATAGGCTAGTTGATGAAGGCATTTTCTCAGTTGAGGTTTCCTCTTTCCAGGTGACCCTAGTTTGTGTCAAGTTGACAATAATAATAATCAGCAGAGTCATGCAGACAAGAGACTTCCTGCATTGCATGCTCTCACAATGATGCCACCAGGCCTAAAGCAGCAGTCAAGAGGCTATAAGCCATAAACCAAAACTCAGTACTCTCCTCCTTGTAAGTGGACTGCCTCAGGCATTTTACCCCAGCAACAGAAAACAATCACATCTGCCGAGTACTTTACCACTAATCAAACTAACCAGATGAATAAATCCTACTTCTTTCCAATACAAAATCCTTCTTAGAGTCTTCATGGTTCACCTTACATCTTAACATTTCTTATACTACAACACATCCCTATTCTCTCCCTGGGTTGGGTTTCTAAAGAAGCCCCATGTTGTTTCATTCCTGCTGTCACACTCTATTTCAAGTACAACAGTAACATAAGCCATACAACAGATTCATAATATCGGAACAGGAAGAGACAGAACACTCATATCAGAATCCAGGGGTTGTAAGAAGTTGTGTTGTTTTGTTTTGTTTTAAGAAAACAATACTTATCTAATCTCTCAGCAGCAGCTCCTTTCCTTCATATGATCTTGTATTAATACCTTTCTTCTGGGATGGACTTAACAAATTCACAGCCCACCAAAGCTAGGTAAGTGCTTTAACACTAAGTGCATTCCCTTCCCCCATCCCTTTCTTGTAAGTTAGTGGTAACTTCTGAGTTTCTTTTTTTCTTGAAATCCAGAGTGATTAAATTGCTCTACAGTCACTCCCTTGGAACACAAATTACCTGGACACTGAATCATCTTGAATAGCCTAAAATACACCCGATATGGTGTCTGACACATTCAGACAGTTTGAGTCCAGAAGTTGGAGGTCATCCTAGGGAACATAATAGGACCTATTCCCCAAAGGGAGGTAAGGGTGGAAAGCAGGTCCATCAAATCACTAAGACCAAGTAAGGGATGCTAGACTGTGACCAAGGAATACTGTCAAATATTTGGGCAAGTAGAGGATCACTTTAAAACCCAAAGTTGGGCTGGAGAGACGGCCCAGAGGTTAAGAGCAGTGTCTGTCCTTCCAAAGGTCCTGAGTTCAATTCCCAGCAACCACATGGTGACTGACAACCATCTATAATGAGATCTGGTGTCCTCTTCTGGTGTGCAGGTACACAGGCATACTGTATAAATAATAAATAAATAAATCTTTTAAAAAATAAACAATAAAACCCGAAGCTAGTCATGATTACTACACTTATACAATAAACCGCTACAGTTGACTACTAATATAATCAAGACACATACAATATAAGATCCAGAGCTGAGAGGCTCAAGCACCTTCTCAGGGATACTTCTGGACTCGTCTAAACAATCTCAGACAGTAATTGGGATCCAGTTCCCAAAAAAAGAAACAAACAAACACCTGCCCCATATTTCCCTCAGAAGAATGCTGGACCTTATCTGACCTCATTTCCCTGTGGCTAGGTCTTTGAGGCTCCCTGCCAAACTCCATTTCCTATCACTTCCCCCAGGAGGCCAGTGTGAACATCTACCTATCACCACCCACGGAGCAGCAGCTCACTCCCACAGCATCCTCAAGTGCTCCACCATCTTTCCACACCTAGATGGCTCACATGCTGACACATGAACCTCCATCTAGGTTTCCCACACTTATGTTCTGACCCCACCTCACCTGGAAAGACTTCCTGACTCACTACTATTTGAGTTGATCTACAGAATAGATATCAATTTTACAAAATTAAAGGTTTTCAAACTCTTAAAAGTTTTTAAAATCTATCAGAAACATGATTATTCTAATTAAGAATTAGACTGTTGTGATTCATCTTTGAAAGAAAACTTTTTTTTTTTTTTTGGTGTTTTGAGAAAGGGTTTCTCTGTGTAGCTTTGGCTATCCTGGATTCACTTTGTAGACCAGGCCAGCCTCAAACTCACAGCGATCTCGAACTCACAGCGATCCACCTGCCTCTGCCTCTGAGGGCTGGGATTAAGTGCATGCTCCACCACTGTGCAGTTTAAGAAAACTTTTCTTAACCAGGCATGGTGACACACATCATTAATCCCAGCCTTCGGGAGGCAGAGGCAGGTGAATGGAGGCCAGCCTGGTCTACACGGAGAGTCCAGGACAGCCAGGACTGTAAGAAAAATCCTGTCTCAAAAAACCAAAACAAGTATAGAAAATTTTTCTTTTTTTATGCTCTGAAACTGCCTGGTAAATCCCAAGGTATCTACTTACAAATATCATCTGTACACATGAATGTTATTTACAAAGTAAAATAAGGAGACCATTCACTATAGAGGTACATTATCATCTAAGCCAATTGCAAATTTCTACTAAAATAACTTCAGCCACTGGGCGGTGGTGGTGCATGCCTTCAATCCCAGTGCTCCGGAGGCAGAGGCAGGTAGATCTCTGTGAGTTCCAGGCCAGCCTGGTCTACACAGCTAGTTCCAAGACAGGCAAGGCTACACACACAGAGAAACCCTGTCTCAAAAAGCAAAAACAAACAACTTTAGCCAAGCATGCTGTAAATCAGGATGATCTCTGTGAGATCCATGCATGCCTACTCTATACAATGAGTTCTAGGCCAGCCAGTACAAGAGTGGAAACTTCATCTCAAAAAATAAATGAGTAAACCGTGATGGGTGTGGTTTATATATACTTTCAAAACAAGTTTTATTCTTTAGCATAAGTTTTTATTTAATTTTGATACTATAAAATAGCATCAATTGTCTGTGCCAGACAATCCATCCAGCTACCTTGAACAAGGTAAAGTATGTGCTTGCTGTTACCATAAAACCTCCAAGTTTTGGAAAAACAAAGTATCTATCTGTATTTCCCCAATCATGAATCCTGAAACAGTCTTACTTTGTAGCTCAAACTCCCCTGGAATTCATGATCACCTCCTACACCCACTCCCAAGTAGGTGAGAAAACAGGTGCCTATCACCAACCTTGAATGCTTAACCCTGAAATTATGAGTATATAAGATAATGCGTGTCTGTACACAGGAGCTAGAGAGATAGCTCAGCAGTTAAGAGCTCTTGCTTCTCAATCATGAGGCCTAAGTTCAGATCCTAGCACCCAGAACTCCCAAGGAGGCAGAGACAAGAAAATTGCTGAGGCTTACTGTCTTTAATCCTAGCTAGGAAAACATGAACTCCAGGGTTCAGAGAGCTGCCTCAAAGGAATTGGTAAAGTGGTTGAGGAGGCGCTGAACACCCTCTTCTGACCTCCACACATGCACAAAGGTACATGCACCACCACTGCACAAGCCATCTGTACATAAGTCATCATAGTAATCCCAAACCTAAGCATTTTCTGACAGTAAAAGGCTCAATTATTTTCATAAAAATAAATTTGATTGTTGCACCAGATACAAATTTTAAAATAGAAAATCTTTATCTAAAATTAAGAGATACGTAGCCTTTAGTATCTGCTTGCCATGTATATATATTTTTTTCTTAATTTTTTCTTACTTCACTCCAAAAATGCTTATCTGTATTTTTGAGGAGAAAAAAGGTATTGGGGACTGGAAAGATGACTCAGCAGTTAAGAGCACTGACTGCTCTTCCAGAGGTCCTGAGTTCAATTCCCAGCAACCACATGGTGGCTCACAAACATCTATAATGTGATCTAATGACCTCTTCTGGCCTGCAGGTGTACATTCAGGCAGAATACTGTGTGCATAATAATAAATCGTTTTTTTTAAAAAAAGCACTGGCTGCTCTAACAGAGATCCTGAATTTAATTCCCAGCACCCACATGGTGGCTCACAACAGCCTATAACTGTAGTTGACAGGGGATCTGATGCCCTCTTCTGTTGTGTAGATGTACATGCAGACAAAATACACAAATACATAAATCTTTAAAAAAAAAAAAAAAAGTCTGCTTTTCCAGAGGTCCTGAGTTCAATTTCTGGCAACCACATGGTGGCTCACAACCTACATTCAGGCAGAGCATTGTATACATAATAAATAAATAAATCTTTTTTAAATACAAGTCAGCACCAGCAATACACAAGAATAATAACAGGAGAACTGTTAGCTCATTCATTTACCTAATTGCCTGAGCTTGGCACTTCTCCCCAATTTATAGATCAATGCATAGAAGCACAGAGAGGCTAATTAACTTTTTGTTTTGTTTTTGTTTTTGGGTTTTTTGAGACAGGGTCTCTCTGTGTAGCCTTAGCTGTCCTGGACTCGCTTTGTAGACCAGGCTGGCCTTGAACTCACAGCGATCCACCTGCCTCTGCCTCCCAAGTGCTTGGATTAAAGGTGTGTGCCACCACGCCTGGCTCTAATTAACTTTTTAAGCTACAAAATTTGCAGGTAAGGTTTCAAGAAGTCCCTATCCAGAGCCCTTTTTTCCTTCTTTAGACCATTTCTTGTAGCCCAGGAAGACCTTGAATGTGCTGGGAAAATAAAACTGGCCTTGATTTCTTCAAGTCCTGCTTCTACTTCCAAAGTAGTACAGGCCTAGGGTTCAGAAACACTCATAACTAGCCAGGTGTGTCCATTAAGTGTAGGAACTGTCGCCTCATAAGTATCCATGTTCATCTCAAAACACAAAAAGACTTATTTTTATTTAACAAATTAGGTGTAGGTATGTGTGTGTGTGTGTGTGTGTGTATGTGTGTAAGCTGTGTGGAACAGTGCCCTCAGAAACCAAATGAGGCGATCAGTTCCCTTGGATGCTCTAGGCAATTATAAACTACTCAATATGAACACTGGGAGCCAAATTGGGGTCCTTTAAGAGAGCTCTTAAGAGCTCAGCCATCTCGAGCTTCATCATGAATTACAAGAACTGAAGACAACTGGTTGGTAGTGACAGCTAAGGCTTGTAATCCAACACACAAGAGGCTGAGGCAGGATGATCACTTTGAGTTCAAAGCCAGCCTGAACAAAGTGAGGAGGTGAGATCTTCTCTTTAAAATGGAAAAAAAAAAAAGGCAGGTGTGGTAATGCATGCCTTTAATCCCAGCACTCAGGAGGCAGAGGCAGGGGGATCACTGTGAGTTCGAGGCCAGCCTGGTCTATAAAGCGAGTCCAGGACAGCCAAGACTACACAGAGAAACCCTGTCTCGAGGTGGGTGGTGGAAGGCTGGAGAAAAGGCTCAGTGTCAGTGGTTAAGAGCACTGTCTGTTCTTCCAGAGGCCCTGAGTTCAATTCCTGGCAACCACATGGTGGCTCACAACCATCTATAATGAGATCTGGTGCCCTCTCCTGGCATGCTGGCACACATGCAGGCAGATTACTGTAAACATAATAAATAAACCAAGTGTTTTTAAAATGCAAGAAAAAGAACACCAGGTAACAAACTGACCAAAGTACACATGAGAGGATACTCTTTTTTACATGAACTTGAGGATTTTATTGATTACACAACCAATAGATTTTAAGTTCACATTCATCTGCAAATGTTTCACAAATACTTTACAGAAAGTAACCACAAACACCCAAAATAACAGACCTTCAAAGCACATCTTGACAGTATGCTAAACAATGAGCTTTCCTAAGCTGCTCTGCCAACTCTAAATAGACCAAAGAAAGGTCCTGCAGCCAATAAATACAGGTATCGCAATGCAAAACACTTTTCATTTACTTTTCTTGAGACCATAGTTGGGAGTAGTGGTGCATCCCTTTTATTTCAGCACTTGGGAGGCAGAGGCAGGTGGATCTCTATAAATTCAAGGCCAGCCTGGTCTACAATGCGCATTCCAGGACAGCCCAAATTACACTGTCAGAACTTGTCTTAAAAAAAAAAAAAAAAGCCGGGCGTGGTGGCGCACTCAGGAAGCAGAGGCGGGCGGATCGCTGTGAGTTCGAGGCCAGCCTGGTCTACAAAGTGAGTCCAGGACAGCCAACGCTAACACAGAGAAACCCGGTCTCGAAAAACCAAAAAAAAAAAAAAAAGAGTGAAAGAAGACCGCATACTTCTGGGCCTACTGATTTTCCCCTATGTAGACCAAAAATTTAAATGATTTTCAGTTTTAAAAAAATTATATATATAAGAAAAGTGAAGGTACGTAGATACTAATCAGTTTCAAGCCCATCCAATAACACACAGTAGAAAAAGTGCTTAAAATTACTGCAGGAAATAAGTTTGCTGTCTAGAACCTGGCCCAACAGTCTATACAAGATCCAAGGTAGTTAAAAGGGCTCACAACAACTCAGTCACAAAATGATGACTCTAGACCATCAAAAGACTTTTAATTACATTCTGCATCTTGACTTAAGACAGATAAGAATTGCATACCTAATTTTAGCTTTTCATCCAAATCAGTTAGGCTAGCTTTTGATGCTTAGAATAAGCCTGCAATTACCCGGTAAACTCAACCAATCAAGTGGAAAGGAATTCATTTCAAAGTCCCTAACAGCAAAATGTTTGACTCCTGCATTGAAGAGCACTTGGTGTATAAAAGGTACACAAAGCAGAAGGGAAGCAGAGGGCGCATAAAATTAGAAACTCTAAGAAAACAGAATAGCCAGTGTCTGTAAACACTAGCTAAATTCGTCTCCCACAAAACAAAGTGTGGGCACAGGGTGCCACATCAGCAGCACTCCTGTTTTTGTCAGGCTTCTAAATCATCCGTTAGTTTCGTGAATTATTAATTTCAGTAATGGTTGAAGCTGCATCAACTTTCAAATGAGAAAGTGATAATGTCTTTCTGATTTACACCACAAAACCAAATTCGGGTTTTACAACTGAACTGAACACACACTCTTGTCTTGTGGCTGCATAAATTTGGTTTTAAAAAGGGAAAAAAAAATGTTCTTTGGCATTACTTTTAATTTGTAAACATTTGAGGGAATTAGTGCTTAGCCCAGAAGCAACTTTGTTACCCAAAGAATTGTTACACCACTTAACAAAACTCCTCTTCAAAGACCACGGCGGCAAAGCATTCGCGCTTTCTCTAACTCCAAACAAAACAAAAACAAAAAACAAAAAAAACCTGAAGAACGCCCAGAAAACAACCTTGTGGGCCCTGTACTTTTTCTCCCCTCCAAGAAGGAAGTCTCACTCCAAACAGGAAACTGCTCCTCCAGAGGTTCAACTGGGAATACTAGACTATTCGAACCCCCCAACCCAGTCCTCAGGAGGAAATTCGAGGTGCTGCTAAGTGCCAACACACCTGACAAGGAAGACGACGAGTACCAGGAAAACGATTTCCAAAACTAGCCCAAGAAAAGGGGAAGGGCAGAGTAGACAAAAATCACTGCCAAGCCCAGCCGATCGCAAATAGAACTACATATTTTCTGTGCTTCGAATTATCTATAACAAAATGTCTGTGTGTGCACACAGTGGATGTGGGGGTGTGAATGCACTACTTTTTTTTTTTTTTTTAACTCAATCTGTACCAAGTCTCGGAGGAGCAGAGCTGCAAGCGCCACTTGGTCAAGTTCGCGACCGCCCTCCCCCATCGAAGCCGGAGGCTCCCGGAGGGCGCGGGGCTACCGGTCACGGGTTCGAGCCCCGCTGTCCCGCAAAGGATCGCCTAAGGGAGCACCCCGACCCGACCCTCGTGCGAGGCGCCCAGAGATCCGCGCGGCGGTGCTTACCCATGCTGCGGCGCTGGCGGGGAGAGAGCGGCCCCGCGGCCCCTTTCGGTGCACCGGCTCAGGCACGGCGAGGAGGCGTCTCCATCCGCCCGCGGCGCGCTCGGCCGCTCCTCACACCCAGCCTCAGGCGCGGGCCCGGCAGGCGGGTGCGAGCGGCGTCCGCGCGTGCGCGCTCAGCGCGCACTCCCCAGGTCGCTTCCGCTCGGCCGCTTGAAGCACCGGCAGGGTCTCTCGCGGCCAGCCCGCCCTGCGCACACGCCGTCTGAGGCCGAGCGCACCTCACTCAAGACCGAGGGGGGGCGAATCCACGGGCCCGTGTGAAGAGAGTTGGGACCCGGCTGGGGCGAAATCTCGCGAGAATAGTCTGGGACTCCCGGACACGCCCCCTGCGGTCCCCGCCCGCCACCCAGACTCCCGCAGCTGGTGCCAGGTGCGGTGACGTCACGGCGGGGGCGCGCACCAACCTCCTCCAGGTGCTGTGGGCACTTGGTCTTCCCTGAGGTGTAGGACAACTGGCATCTGGTCCCAGACAGATTTAGCAGGGGATCTGCAAAGTGAGCCCAGGTTGCCCCACTTTCCTGCAAAGATGTAGCTTGTGGGAGATCTAAGAGAGGAAAACTAGGGGAGCAAGCACTTGGACTTCAAAATTGAAGGCAAGCCCAGCAAATGTGGGGACCCCACAGTTCACCTACAAAGTTCCGTACAGGCCAAAGGCACTGCTCTTCTTTGGGGTAGTAGAGGCACGAAATAAACTGTTTTATGGGACTACGTTACTGTATTCCTTGAGTCTCTTTTTGGCCAAAGACGACTTCCTACTCCCTCTTTTGAAACAGAAATTGTTCTAAAATTGGTATCGTGGTTTGAAACACTGCCAGACGTTTTTTTCCTAGAGTCAATATGAAGACCGGCATAGCATTATTGTAATCAGACGGGAGCTTTCTTCAAATTACAGACAAATGTAATGAATTCAACCTAGTTTGATTTTTATACTTTTCCCCTCGTATTTGAAAAAAAAGTCAACTTCCAAGTTCTGAGCAAATTTGTGGAAGAAACGTGTTGGCTGCCAACTACGGTGCCTAGTGCTTTTTCAAGAAATTATGTCATTGAATTCTCACAGCTACCCGACACTTAAGTGCCTTGCCCTTTGGAACCAGGCCAACTTGGGTCTCTGAAACTCAGACCTGCCATTTACTTTTTGTAGGTCCTTGGGTGAATGAAACTGAGGGCCCTTTAGCTCAAGACATTTGTCTTGAGAGAAATCTTTACAGTGTAGAACATAGTATCCGATTCAAGAGTAGTAACTTTGTAAATACCTGGTCCCACTATCTCCTGTAGACCTGCTTTGGACTTCTTTCACTGCTTCTGAAAAGGTTGTCATAATGATTTCGAAACAGGACTTGTAAGATTCACAGTGTATAAAACATTTACAAGTAGTTCTGTCCAAGAAGAAACAAGGAAAACGTTTCATTTGCACAAGTAAACAAGATGCCAGCTGCATAGCACTGAAAGCACAGGACACTGGCCTTGCTTTTATTGAGTAATATGTTCATTGTCTCTGACCAAGCAAAACAACGCAGGTGAAAAATGCATAGCCCTTCTCCTCGGTGACTCTGCATTCTAGCCCAAAGGCAAGACATGAACACACAAATGAAATAAGCAGCCTAAAGTAGACAAAGTAGGGTAAGAGCTTAAAGGAAAATAAGTTAGGAGTTACAGGGCAAGCCTGGGGGACAGGGGATGGGCAGGGGAGAGGTAAAACGGAAAAACAACCACAGTCTTAGAGTTAGTAGATAAAACCATGAAATGCAGAAATGTATTCATTTTCACTTGTATGTGTGAGTTCCCACATGTCTGCGTACCACATGCTTGCCAGTTCCTGCAGAGGCCAGAGAAGGTCGATAAATCCCCTGAGGCTGGGGTTCCAAGCAAGTTTGAGCCATCAGATGTGGGTGCTAGGATCCAAACGCAGGTCCTCCGCAAAAGCAAAAAGTGCCTTTAACAGCTGAGCCATCTCTTCAGCTCCCAGAGCCTTGTTTTTAAACTGTAGCTATTGAGTGTAAACATGCTTCCTAGGACCAGGGAGATGGTTCCTTGGCCAAAGGCACCTGCCAAGGCTGACGACATGAGTCCCATCCTTACCTTAGGACTCGCATGTCCCTAAATAATGTTTTAAGTATTTTCTCAACTGAGTACTGGGCAAATGTTAGTGGGTCAATTCTCAGCCCTTTGCTTTCCAGGGCAATGGATTCGATTCACTCTGACCATTTACCCTTTTGTGTCTTCTGTAGAGTGAACATGCTAAGGTAGCTTTACAAGATGTTACAAAGTCTGTGCCTGACACAATTTCCAACCAAGCCAATCCATGCCTATCTACCCTCATGTTTTCCTGATGTTTTCTTACAACTTAATCAGAAAATAACTGCACTGAAATGTTTTCCTGTTAGTCAAAAACTACTTTACAGGGACCAACATAGTAAAGAAAGAAAATTGAATGTTAACTAAATTTGGGTTGTTTTTAAACTACTTGTTGACTTCAAAAGTTGCCAGCAACTAATTCTTCTTTGTCCCTTTGTTCTTGGTTTCAAAATACTAGGTTTCCTGAACAGCGTTTTAAGTGTTATCTTGTTTGGCTTGGCTAATTTCTGCTGCACTTAAATTTCTACCACCTCAATCTTTTTTTTTTTTTTTTTTTTTTTAAGAATCGCTCTTTAGAAAACAATGGTAGGAAATTATAATCTTAATCACAAAGCCTATACTGTGAGTTCATGGAAAAAGAAATGAGAGTCCAGCCTCCCGCTGCATTCCCCTCCCCCACCCTCCGCTCACACTGGCATCCCATCCATCACCCTGTGATAGGATCCTGTCACTCCACTAGCAATTTGGGGGCTATGCTCAGGCAAGTGACCACGCTAAGCCATCTCCCCATTGGATGTCTTTTAGAAGGTTTTAATGAAGTAAAACGAAGGAAAGATTAAAAGCAAGAATATGGTGCTTAATGATGCTGTTTGCACTTGATTAGATTCGAGTGCCAGAGGCAAGTCGCAGGAGTCTCTTTTGAGAAGTATTAGCCCCAAAATGTTAAAGCTGTTCCTTGGTGACTGGTGCTCACTTTGTTTATCCTCCAACTTGTAAACCTCCTGCCTCTCCTCCCAAAAGTTAAGACTTTAGCAGGTCTTTAATCCCAGCACTCAGGAGGCGGAGGCAGGTGGATCGCTGTGAGTTCAAGGCCAGCCTGGTCTACAAAAGTGAATCCAGGACAGCCGAGGCTACACAGAGAAAACCTGTCTCGAAAAACCAAAACAAAAAAGAAAAAACAAAACAAAAATTCAAGTTTATACTACCATTCAATGCTTGCTTGTTTGTTTGTTTGTTTGAGACAGGTTTTTACTTGGCCTGGAACTTACAGAGATCCTTCTGTCTCTTCCTCTGCAGTGCTGAGGTTAAAGGTGTGCCTACCATGCCTGGCTTTCCCTGCCTTCCTTAAAACTGGCCCCTATTGATTCTGAAATGCGTTTTTTAAAGTTATCTATTTTTGTGTATATGGGTATTTTGCCTGCATGTATAATTAATTTACTGTTGTTTACATGAAATTCTCTATTGTAAACAAAACAAAACAAAAAAAACCCTGTATTTAGAATCAACATAGCACAGACCAGTAAAATATGAACTCTCCCTTCCTACTCCAACTTCTTTGGGTTTTGTTTTTTTGTTTGTTTGGTTGGTTTGGTTTGGTTTGGTTGTTTGAGACAGGGTCTTCCTGTGTAGCCATGGCTGGCCTAGAATTCACCATGTAGACAAGGCTGGTCTTGTTTTTGTTTTGGTTTTGGTTTTGGTTTGGTTTTCCAGACAGGGTTTCTCTGTGTAGCTTTGGCTGTCCTAGACTCGCTTTGTAGACCAGGATGGCCTCGGACTCACAGTGATGCTTCTGCCTCTGCCTCCTGAGTGCTGAGATTAAAGGAGTGTGTCACCACGCCCAGCCAGGCTGGTCTTTAATTTATAGAAATCTGCAGGCTTCTTGCCTTCTGGGTACAGGTTGCTTTGTTCTATACTTTGAGTTGTGTGTGTTTATTCTACATGGCACTATATTACATAAGGGCTCTTTCAGATGAGTACAGAATGTACTTTGATCTATGTCCCCCATACCATTCCTCTCTCTCCTCTCCCTTCTATTCCCTCTCCCCTTAATTCCTTTTATTCCTCTCCACAGTTTTACTTTTACCTTTATGCATAATTTCACATATCCATATCAAATCTAGGAATCACAAATGAGAGAAAACATACAGTATCTGTTCTTCTGAAACTGACTTACTTTGCCTAATATTGTATCCAGTTGCATCTATTTTCTTGTAAACAATGTAAACTTCAATTTGAGGCTAGGTTGGTCTATAAAGTGAGTCCAGCATAGCCAAGGCTACACAGAGAAACCCTGTCTCAAAAACAAAAAACAAAACAACAACATAAACTTCATTTTCTTATTTATGACTAAAAACTTCATTGCATATACATATATGCATGTGATACACACACACACACATACATCACACTTTTTATGCATTTCTTTGTTGTTGGACTCTTAAGTTTGTTCTGTCAATAAACATTGGCGTGCAAGTGTCTCTGTGACATGTTGGCTCGGCTCAGAGTCTTGTTGGAAATACCCTGAGTGGTAAAGCTCGGTGAAATGCTTTATATCTATCTTTAACTTTGAGGAACCTCCAAGTGATTTCCATAGTAGCTACACTACTTCATTCTCACCAACCTAGCATGGGGGTTCCCCACTTTTTTGTGGGCACCACCACACCCGGCGAGAGGTTTTCTTTTTTCTTACCAGTTGTTTTGTTTTGTTTCTAAGACACGTTCTTGTGCATCCAGACTGGCCTCCTACTGGCTCAGGAGCTGAAGATGACGTTGGACTTCTGATCCTCCCACCTCTGTCAGCTGAAGAGGTAGACATGGAATCTCAATGTAATTGTAATTTGCATTCTCTGATGACTAGTGAGATTAAACTTTTTTTTAATGCATGTATTAGCCATTGTACTTTAATCTATTGAGAGTGTCTTTCCACCTTATTAGCCCAGGGGATTGGCTGAGTTCTTTCCAATAAATATTATTGTGTTGTATTGTCCAAATGTCAAGTAATAGTTGCATATACCACAAATCATCCTACTACAGGAAAGTTTTTGTTTGTTTGTTTGGTTGGTTGGTTGGTTTGGTTTGGTTCGATTTGGTTTTTGGTTGTTTGGGTTTTTGAGACAAGGTTTCTCTGTGTAGTCTTGGTTGTCCTCGACTTGCTTTGTACACCAGGCTGGCCTTGAACACGCAGCCATGGGCCTGCCTCTGCCTCTGGAAAGCTTTTTTTTTTTTTTTAAATAACAATATTACTAATTTGTGTTTCTATTACTTGGGAGTCTTTATAAGTTACACAGAGAGCCCAGCGTGGGAGCTCATGTCTGAACCCAGCACTTGAGAAATGGACAGAGAAGGATGAGGAGTTCCGGGTCATCCTCAGCTACACAGTGAGTTCGGGGCCATCCTGGGCTACGTGAACCCATGTCTAAAAAGCCAGAGAAGGAGGGCTAGAGATGGAGCTCCTTAGCTGTGCTCTTGCCCAGCACACAACAAGCCCTGGACTTGACTCCCAGCACAAACTCAAACTAGACACTGGTGGCCCACTTTTGTAATTGCAACATTCATGAGACCCTGTCTCAAAAAATAACAATTACATGATAGGGCTTCTGCTTAAAATAGTAACCCAAGGGACTCTGAGCAGAAGATCCCATGCGTGCTCATCATCTCCTGGCCACCATGTGGCCTCCTATGGTATTAAAAGGCACTCATGAAATTATTATATGGACGTGCTTCTGCCTAGACAGCTGTCATCTCTTTCTAAAACAAGAAGTAGACATTTCATTTTAGATCTCCTCTTAGCTTCCCCAACTGTGCGGAAAGACAGAAAAGTTTTGTTTTTTTGTTTTTTGTTTTTATCATCTGACACTGGAGCTTTGAATCAATCTCTCTCTCTAGTTATTTTTTGGGGGGTATTCTCTGTGTGTGCATGTGGTGTGTGTGTGTGTGTGTGTTATGTATGTACATGTGTGGTGTGTGTGTGTGTGTGTGGTATGTATGTGCATGTGGAGTGTGTGTGTGTGTTTGTGTGTGTGTGTGGTGTGTATGTGTGTGTGTGGTGCTGGGCACTGCATGACATTATTTTGATGCCAAGAATTAAATTCCTGCCAAAGCAGAAAAAGCTCATAAACCAAGATGTTCCTCTCTGCTCCTTCCCGAGAGCTCACATTCCATTCTGCTGGTTTCCAGCCATGTCCTGCCACTCCCACAGCCACACCACATTCTATATGTGGCTCCTAAGCAAGGCTATCCAGCCTCTAGCCGGCCCACGCCTCCTCAGCTGGCTCTGCCTTTTCTCAGATCTGGTTATCTATGGAAGACAGGGCTGCTTCACCTGAGACACCTTCAAGGGCACTCCAACCTCCTTACGCTTTAGGCTTGTACTTGTACTTTCACCTTATAACCCGGGAAACTGAGTCATCCTGAATGACTCCCTACCCCACTGTCTGCTTTCTTACCGAATTGCTTCTCCTTGGACATGGCCTACGCCTTTTGTTCTACTTTGCTTTCTGTTCTTAGGACAAAGTGCTGGCCAAAAGCAACTTGGGAAGGAAAGGGTTTATTTGGCTTACAGGTTCCAGGGAAGCCAGAGCAGGAGCTCAAAGCCAGAACCTGGGAGCAGGAACTGAAGCAGAGCATCAGTTTCTGGCTCACTCTCCAAGGTTTGCTCATACAATCCATGGGTGGCACCAGTCACAGTAGGCTGGACCCTCTAAATATCATTATTCAAGAAATAGAAGGCAGACGTGGTGGCACATGCCTTTAATCCTAGCACCTGGGAGGCAGAGGCAGGCCCATCTCTGTGAGTTCGAGCCCAGCCTGGTTTACAAAGCGAGGAGTACCAGGACATCCAGGGCTACACACAGAGAAACCTTGTTTCAAAATAAAGGAAAAAGAAATAGTTGGGCATGGCATGATGGCATACACCTTTAATTCCAACACTTGGCAGGCAGAAGCAGGCAGATTCTGTGAGTTTAAAGCCTGTTTAGTCTACATAGTGAGTTCCAAGCTAACCAGGGCTACCTGATGAGACTCTGTCTCAAAAAACAAAGGAGGAAGATGAGAAGGAAGAAGATAGATAGTTAGGACAGATAGAGCGAAACAAAGAAAGGAAGGAGGGAAGGAAGGAAAAGAAAATGCTCCACAGGCATGCCCACAGGCCAATCTGATGGAGACAATTGCTCAATTGCAGTTTCTTCTTCCCAGGTGATGACAGCTATGGTCCAACTGACAGAAGTAACCAGCACACCTTCTTTCCTCTATAAAGTCACTGGCAGGTCACAATGGCACACACCTGTCATCTCAGCACTTGGAGAGGCAGAGGCAGACGGATCTCTGTGAGTTCAAGGCCAGTCTCGTCTACAAAGTGAGTCCAGAATAGCCAAGGCTACACAGAGAAACTCTCTCTCAAAAAAACCATCCCCCAACAAAAATATTAAGTCTCCAACTTGGCCTTATCATTTTCTGGAACTACATTTCCTCAACAACTGTATTTCCTAGGCCTTATCTTTACCCCTTTCCTTTCTTCCATCCCATCCTTTCTCCCTAGGTGGGTTTTTTTTTTTTTATTCTCCTCAGATTGTCAATCCAGTTTTCCCAGTTTAATAAACCCTACCTAAGTGGCCTCTTTGATCTTCTAAGCCTCTCTCATTAGCAAATATATTTTCACAGAATACCCTTGATGGTAGCCAAGTGCTTGACTTTTCTACACAATTATCATGGACCCAACTGCAAGCACTATAAGTCATCAACCTTTTACAGGATAACCACTTATAATCCCAGTGTGTGCCTCAAAATGAGTCACTGAAGGAAGAGATGCCATTTCTACTCTGAGGGTAGGAGCACAGATGACATTGTTAAGAGCAGCCATCGTCTGACCATTCAAAGTCTCAGACACCCCCAGATACACATCATGTACCTCCCCAGACATGCCTGTCATCGCAACACTGTGAGTAAGCTGTAGGACCATAGGGGAACTCAACCGGGTCTTTGCATTCCCTGATCACATGACCCTGAAGTGCTAGAGCCCGTACAAAGAATACAGGGCTAATTCTATAGCTGATAGTCTAGACTGTTCTAAGTCAATTTGCTTCTTGAACTGGGCTTCCTTTGTTGAAAGAAGAGGAAGGAGGGAAAGTGGTGGGAGGAAACTATGAAGGAATCTTCCTTCTTTGCTGTGAGAACCAACCAGGAAATGGCCTGGCACAGATTACAGATTATGTACAATTCCCTGCATCACTCACTGAAGACCCTCTGCCTTGTATAGATAGGTACTTGTGTAGATGGATGGAGAAAGATATGCTGCCATGTAATTTAAGATTTAAAATAGGAAGTCAGGCTAGGGCTGGACAGATGACTCAGAGGTTAAGAGCACTATCTGCTCTTCTAGAGGTCCACAGTTCAATTCTCAGCAACCACATGGTGGCTCAAAACCATCAGTATTGTGATCCGGTGCCCTCTTCTGGCATGCAGGCACACATGCAGGTATACATAATAAGTATATGTATACATAATAAATAAATAAATCAAAGAAGAAGGAGAAGAAGAAGAAGAAGAAGAAGAAGCAGAAGAAGAAGAAGAAGAAGAAGAAGAAGAAGAAGAAGAAGAAGAAGAAGAAGAAGAAGAAGAGAGGCTAGATATGGTGGCATATGCTTTTAATCCTCGCACTCAGGAAGTA
The DNA here is from genome assembly GCF_964271855.1 of Acomys minous. Taxonomy (NCBI): domain Eukaryota; kingdom Metazoa; phylum Chordata; class Mammalia; order Rodentia; family Muridae; genus Acomys; species Acomys minous. The sequence continues at coordinate 65,180,540 of NC_140495.1, read as the reverse complement.
GAGGCAGGTGGATCACAGTGAGTTTGAGGACAGGATGGTCTACTAAGTGAGACCAGGACAGCCAAGGATGCACAGAGAAACCTTGTCTCGAAAAATCAAAATAAATAATAAAATAAAGCAAAAAAAAAAAAAAAAAAGTACTTTGGTGGTATAGTGCTTGCCTAGTGTGTACAAAATCCTGGGCACTTAAAAATAAAGTAAAATAACCCGGGCATAGTGGCGCTTTAATCCCAGCACTCGGGAGGCAGAGGCAGGTGGATCACTGTGAGTTCGCTGCCAGCCTGGTCTACATAAGCGAGTCTAGGACAGCCAAGGCCACACAGTGAAACCCTGTCTCGAAAAACAAAAACAAAAACAAACAAACAAAAGGACTAGCAAGAAATGGTGGTTCATACCACAGTCCTAACCCTGACGAAGGACAACCTGGTCTACATAGTAAGTTTTAGGCCAGCTAGGCCACTGAGTGACAGCTTACCTCACAAAACAAAATTAGCGGCTGCAGAGATGACTCAGCAGTTAAGGGCACAAGCTGCTCTTGCAGAGGACTCACACCTGGACAGTTAACCCTCCGTAACCTCAGCTCCAGGTGCCTGCACTTAGGGACACACCCCTGCCGCAACATACAACTATACATACATTTAGTTTAAAATAAAAATACATCTTTTCTAAAAGATTGATTTATTGATTTGTTTTATATGCATCTGTATTTTGCCTGCATGTATGTCTGTCTGTGTGAGGGTGTCAGACCCTGTGGGACTGCGGTCACAGACGGTTCTGAGCTGCCATGTGTGTGTTGAGAATTGAACCCAGGTCCTCTGGAAGAGCAGCCAGTGCTCCTAACTGCTGAGCCATATTTCCAGCCCAAATAAATCTTTGTTGTTGTTGTTGTTGTTGTTGTTGTTGTTTTAATCCTCTTGCCTCACACTTCTCCCAAGTGCTGGGATTACAAGTCACATATGGCCACGCCCAACTGCAAACACTTCTAATGAGTGACTGAAACTTTTTATCATGGTGGAAATGTTGCCCAAGCTATGATTACTTGTGATTCAGGCTGACTTTGTGTTCCATTAACGTCTTCAGTGGAAACTTGACCTGTTAAACAAGTAATCATTTTAAATTGATACTTACATATTTCAGTTCTGTTAGGAATACCATTCCAGGGCCTGGAAGTATAGATCAGCTGGTAAAGTGCCTGCCTGACATACACAAGGCAGTGGGCTCATTACAACTTGGACCCAAAAATGTATCAAAGACTCACGACCTACTGGTTAGAGAAATAGTCCCTGCTTACGTGGTTAAACCTAAAGCCAGATGTAAAACAAGACACACTGGATGTTTTATAGCAGAACGGAAAGCTCCTCTAGTGCCCACATACTAGCACTTTCTCAGAGACCCAGGAAATGAGGCAGTGCACGAGAAATCACTGGCAAGGACTTTCTGTGTCTAACATAAGCTCCACACCAGAGTCTCTTCCCCAAATCAAAGTGTCCATTGGTGTGCTTCTGAAACCAAAATGAAAGGGAAAGGAGTTTCCTTGCTGACTCTTTGAAGAGACAGGAACTGAAAGTACAAGGGGACAGCTTTATTTTGAGGGCAAGAACCTTGAGAAAGAGGAATTTGAGTTTAAGCAAATTTAGTATGCGAGGGAGAAATGTCAGCCAGCTATGGGCCTGAGAGAAAAGAAATCACTTCTAATCATTCATTCGTTCATTCATCCGACCATTCATTCATTCGGGGAGAGAAAGTTTTCTTTTGCTTGAGAAGTCTTGGATCAAGACTAGAAAACTCATTGAGCTTGGTGGTGCCTGCCTTTAATCCCAGCACTCAGGGAGGCAGAGGGCAGGAGGCTCTCTGTAAGTGGGAGGCCAGCCTGGTCTACAAAGCAAGTCTAGGACAGCCAAGGCTACACAGAGAAACTCTGTCTCGAAGGACTAGAAACTCAACCATGCTAAGTGCACAGGTACCATTCAGCTATCCACCCAAAGCCCTACTGCTCAGTTTCATAGTCTCCTGAAAGTGCAAAAACTGCTTCTTGTGGGTCTAGAGAGATACCCCAGCAGTAAAGAGCACTTCCTGCTCTCCCAGAGGATCAGAGTTTAGTTACTAGCACCCATATCAGAGGCTCACAGAGGCTTATAACTCCAGGTCCTAGAGATCCAACGCCCTCTTCTGGCCTCCCCAGGCATACACACACATGTATATACCTTCACACAGACATAAATATATACACATAAGGAAAAATAAAAATAAAATCTTAAAAATAATTTGCTTGGCTGGGCATGGTGGTACACACCTTTAATCCCAGCACTTGAGAGACAGAAGCAGGCAGATCACTGTGAATTTGAAGCCAGCCTGGTCTACAAAGTGAGTCTAGGACAGCCAAGGCTACACAGAGAAACCTTGTCTGGAAAAAACTAATAATAACAACAACAACAACAACAATAATAATAATAACAACAGCAACAACAATAGTAATTTGCTTGTTGAACAAAATTCAAACACACTCTGGAAATAGGCTAAAAAAAAAAAAAAAGGACAGTATTCCAAATATATCAATGTCTCAAAGAACTAATTTCTTTTTTTTCTTTTTCACACTTACACGTGTGCCACAGCACTCATATGGAAGTCAGAAGACAATTTTGGGGAGTCAGTTCTCTGTCTACCGTGTGGCTCTCAGGACTCGAACCCAGCCAGAGCACTCCTCACTCCCCAGGCCTGCTGCTTATCACTTATCATCTACGGTACATTTCCTCTGACTTATGCTCGCACTGAAGAGGCCTGTGGTGTTTGTACTCCACTGGCTGATTTGTTCACTGGCTCCTGGGATAGCATATCTTCCTTTGTCCTTCCAGTTTCGGTGTGGTGAAGCTATGCACTATCATATGTGCTAGATCTTGTTGGTTTTCCAGCTCCTCTGATGTCAATTCTTATATTTGATTGTCTCTGCTACAACACTAGGAGTAGGCTTTCTTTTCCTGGTTGGACCTTACCCGATATATTCAGTCAAGAATGGTTTGAAGACTGCTTAATGTTGGAGATTTGGTTGGCTGGTTCTTGACATTCCATGATGGGTTTTGTGCCATTTAGAAAAATTAGCCTGGCTGGGTGTGGTGGCACATGCCTTTAATCCCAGCACTTGGGAGGCAGAGGCAGGTGGATCGCTGTGAGTTCAAGGCCAGCCTGGTCTACAAAGTGAGTAGGACAGCCAAGGCTACACAGAGAAACCCTGTCTGAAAAAAAAGAAAGAAAATTTTGCCTGGCATAGTAGTACATGTCTTTCATCTCAGCCCTTAGGAAGTAGAGAGCTGGGAGGATCCAGAGCACCAAGCCAGTCTTGCTTTATAGAGAGTTTGAAGAATACGGGCTGGAGAGATGGCTCAGCGGTTAAGAGCACTGTCTGCTCTTCTAGGGGTCCTGAGTTCAATTCCCAGCCACCACATGGTGTCTCACAACCATCTATAATGTGATCTGATGCCCTCTTCTGGACTGCAGATGTACGTGCAGGCAGAGCACTGTATACATAATAAATAAATAAATAAATAAATAAATAAATATGAAATAAAAAGAATAGGCTGAAGAACCTGCCCCCACCCACCAAAAAAAGGAAAGAAAAATATTAAGTTATGTGTAGCTTTTTGAGACAGGGTTTCTCTGTATAGTCCGGGCTGTCGTGGAACTTTTTCTGTAGACCAGGCTGGCCTCAGACGCAGAGATCTGCCTGCCCCAGCCTCCTGAGTGCTGGGAGTAAAGGTGTGCGCCACCACTACCTGTCTTTATTAATACGTTTATGAAGGTTTTGAAGCTTTTTTTTTTTTTGGCATGCATTTATCTGTATGGTATGAGTATGTGTGTGTGTGTGTGTGTGTGTGTGTGTGTCTGCATATGTGTATGTGTCACTTATGTGTGAACATATATATGTATATACACATGCCTGTGGAGCTCAGAGGCTGACATTTGGAGGTCATTCTTGATAGCGCAATGTCTTATCCACTGAGGCTGAGTCTCTCACTCGGGCCCAGAGCTCAGCAACAGCTCTTAGTCTAGCTATTGAGTCTGTCCCACGGATCCCGTCTCTACCTGCTGATCCCTGGAGTTCTGCATGGGCTGCCATGCGAAGCTGGCATGTAAGTGGGTTCTGGGGATCTAAACTGAGACTTACACAGCAAGTACTTCAGCTGCTGACCATTCTCCCCAGCTCCCAAGACTTAAAAAAAAAAATTTATACCATTTAGCTTTGTCTTGCCATGTTGGCTCTAGAACCCAGGGCCTTGTGCATTCTAGGACCTGGTTTAAGTTACCAGCAACCATGTGGTGGTCACAAGCATCCACAGCTCTAGTTCCTGAGGACCTGACACCCTTTTCTGTCCTCTGATGGCACCAGCATATACATAGTGCTTCATATATATATACAGGCAAAACACTCACACATAAAAGAAAAATTAAATAATAAATAGAATAAATTACCTCCATGTTATATACTTAACTCTGCACATAACTGACCAGTTTCTGGACTTTACTATAGCTAGTCTTATGTTTAAGTTTCAATACATTTCACTGTGTATCCTAGGCTGGCCTTGAATTCACAGCATACCTCCTGTCTTCAGCAGGCAGCAGGCCCCCGCACCCAGCCTCATTGCTGCTGCTTCTTTTTCTTCTTCTTCTTCTTCTTCTTCTTCTTCTTCTTCTTCTTCTTCTTCTTCTTTCATTTTCTTTCTTTTTGGTTTTTCGAGATACCGTTTTTCTTATAGTCCTGGCTATCCTGGACTCGATTTGTAGACCAGGCTGGCCTCAAACTGAGAACTGCCTCTGCCTCCTAAGTGCTGGGATTAAAGGCATGCACCACCATGCCCGGCTGCCTCACTGCTTCTTAAAGTTTAATACACAGTTGTGTTGGCATCTCCTCTTGCTGATTACTGGCCACCAGAATGTAAACTGCTTTACTGTTTAGAATTATATAAAGGACTTGCCCCTACACGAATGAGCCAAAACAGAAAAACACACTCTAGGCCAAGGAAGAGAGGCAAGAAATGGTCTAGAACAACTCTGAACTGATGTTTACCCTCCCTTTGACAGCCTAGCCACGTCCAGAAAAATGTAAATGTTCAGTAAAGAAGTAGCTTAGCGGAGTATTGTAAGTGCCCTAAGTGCACACTTGGCTAAATTCCAGATGGAGTGTTAAAATCAAGTTTTAACAGAAAAATGATCTTTGCTGGATGTCACTACCATAGATTAGAATCCTTTGAGCACTTGAGAGGCAGACGCAGGAGGATCTCTGTGAGTTGGAGGCCAGCCTGGTCTACAAAGTGAGTCCAGAACAGCCAGGGCTACATAGAGAAACCCTGTCTAAAAACAAAAAACAAACAAACAAACAAACAAAAACAACAAAACCACCACCACCAACAACAACAACAAAATCTTCTCATAGTAGAGTAAAGGCAAATTTGTTGTTAAAATGATCATCCCTGTTATTTTACATTTCAGGAAATGGCTTGATACATAAAATGCTTGGCATGCACTCATGTGGACTCGAGTCTGAGTCTGTGGCACCCACATTCAAAAGATGCTTCAGGAGTTTCACTGTAAGCTGAAGAGGGAGAAGCAACAGGGACCCTCGGCACGACAGTTGGGAGAGCTGAGTCAGTGCACTCCTATCCCAGAAAACAAGGTAGTGATGGAGGAAGAAACCTCTGCCTTCCACATGTATGTGAATATTCATGTGCACATTCACACTTGCACTCACACACATGAACAGAAGCACACACATACAAACATAAACAAGTAAGGGTGGTGACATGGCTCAGCAGGTAAAAGGCTCTTGCCACCAAGGCTGACAATCAGAGTTTGAATATTAGCCCCAACATGGTAAGAGGAGAGAGATGACTCCGCAGGTTGTCATTTGACCACACACACACACACACACACACACACACACACACACACACACACACACGTGAGCTGTGGCAAGCATGTACCTACACTCATATACACATATCATCATGTACATACACATTAAACACAGTAATAGTGAAGAGACAAAGAATTTTTTTTTAATTTTAGAAGTCAACTATTTTAGTCTGACATTGTAGAGGGAAACACAGCTTCTCATCACTCTTGTCTGCTCCAACGTTCCAGTAGGCACTGTGATGTGTCTTCAACAATGTTGCATATTTACTCGTTTCAACAGTGGTCTGTGATGATCCAGAAAGATCCAGTTCTTGAATGTCCCCTGCCTGGTTAGGATGCTGCACATTGCTACCAATTTTATGAGCTTTCCTGTTTCACCAGCATTTCTTCCCTCTTCCACTTCTATGTATGGGGGTGGAGCAGAGTGGTCATGTGTGGGTGGGGCAGAGTGGTCATGTGTGGGCATGTGGAAGGCAGAGGTCAGCGCTAGATGTCACTCCTCAGGAGTCATCACCTTGGGTTTTGAGGGACCTTCCTGTGTCTACCTCCCCCTCTGTTGAAATTACAAGTCAGACTACCACGCTGGCCTTTTATGTGAGTGATGGGGATCAAAGTCCGGACCTTATGATTCTGTAGCACGAATTTTACTGACCAACCTAGCTCCCGAGCCCCTGGACAGCCTTGCACTTACTATTCATCTGCCTTAGCTTCCTGGGTGGTACTGCAGGCATGTATCATACCAGCCTCCTCTTCCTGCTGCTTTTTTGTCTTGGTTTGTTTTGTTTTTGTTTTCTAAGACAGGGTTTCTCTGTGTATCCCTAGCTGTCCTGGACTGGATTTGTGGACCAGGCTGGCCTTGAACTTACAGTGATCCACCTGCTTCTGCCTCCCAAGTGCTGAGGTCACAGGCATGTGCCACCATGCCTGGCTTTCCTGCTGTTTTAAAGACACTAGCAATTGCGTTAGGCCCATCACAATAATCTAGGGTACTCAAATTAGCAACAGTAACTCCATCTTAATTCCCATTGGCCATGTAATGTGTCATATTCCAAGCTTCCAGAGATTAGGATATGAACAGGAGGAGGGATTTTTCTGCCTACAATGCCGTATACATTCATGCATTTTGTAGACCAAGATTATCAAGGCTGGGTTGTAAAGAACATAATCTACCCTGGGTTAAGCAGAGAAGTCACTTCAGTGGCCTTGGAACTGTTGGCTGACTAATTAACTAAACTTACCTAAAGTTCCCACAGTCACTCCCAAAGAATGTAGGGCAGAAGTAGGCAACCAGGGTTGACTCCCTGCTGTAATCTCTGGAATCCGGAGCTTGTAAGGCAAGCAACTGTGTGCAGCGGTCACCTCACATCCACTACCACCAAAATGCTCTGGCTGCAGGGGATGGGAGGTGCAGTATCTGCTGTGCAAAAGGCTGAGGCAGGGGGATGGTGAAGTGGAAGCCAACCTGGGCAACATAGGGAGACCCTGCCTCCAAAACAAAAAGATGCTGTTGAACCATGACTAATGGCTTCTGCCCTGATGGCCCTCTTTAGGCTCAGTTTTAAAAGCAGGTATGAGCCAAGTACATCCTGGTGGAGAAAACTAACTTACACTAGGAATTCAGATTTTTGTTTTTAATGGCAGAGGCTGGGGAGTGCGGATATCTCTGTGTAGCCCTGGCTAGCCTGGAAGTCTCTCACTCTGTAGATCAGGCTGGCCTTGAACTCGAAAATCTGCCTGCTTCTGCCTCCTAGGAATTCGGGTTCTAATATTTCCTTGGGTTTGCATGTTTAGCTTGCTAGCCTCTGCGATGGGACAGGTAATGAACATGGTGAAAAAATATCTGCTAGGAAGCAGGTGCTCGGGACTCCTGTATAGCCTGCGTCTTTATGAAGGAACACCTAAGATACCAGTGCAGTGGGCACAGCTGGAGGGACTGAGGGTGAGGAGACGGATGTTTTATTTTCCCTTTAGAGCCTTTGATTTATAACTGTTGGGGTAAACTTGCATGAGTACTTGTTCGTAAAAACAACTTTTTGTTATACAACCGTGTTTGTTTCTCTCAGGTTATTTCTTTTTCTTTTCAAGACAGGGTTTGTCTGTGTAGCTGTGGCTGTCTTGGACTCACTTTGTAGACCAGGCTGGCCTGGAACTCACAGTGATCTACCTGTGCTACCTGCCTCTGGTCCCAGAGTGCTGGGATTAAAGGTGTGTGAAACTGCCGCCTGGCTGTTTTGTTATTTATTTATTTATTTATTTTACAGGTTCAGCTTTTTTTTTTAAACAGCTGTTTTGTTTCTTTATTTTTTATTTTATTTTCTTCCTGAGTGCTGGGATTAAAGGCATGTGCCACCACTGCTGGGCCAAAAGGTGAACTTATAAAATAAACCATTTTGCTGTGTGTGGTGGTGCATGCCTTTATTCTCAGCACTCGGGAGGCAGAGGCAGGTGGATTGCTCTGAGTTCGAGGCCAGCCAGCCTGGTCTACAGAGCGAGTCCAGTACAGCCCAGGATACATAGAGAAACCCTGTCTCAAAAAAAAAAAAAAGAAAGAAAGAAAGAAAGAAAAGAAAAAGAAAAAAAGAAAAAAGAAAAAACTCTGAGTGGTAAATTAAGTGTCGTGCTAAATCAAAGACCATTGTCCGCAATGGGCTGGGCCCTCTGACACTAATAATTAATCAAGAAAATGCTCTACAGACTTGCCAAGATGATAGGGAATTATTTTCTTTTCTCTTTCTTTCCTTTTGTTGCTGTTGGGGCTTTTTGTTGTTGTTGTTGTTGTTTTGTTCTTTTGGTTTTTTGTTTTTGTTTTTGTTTGTTTTTTTCCAGACAGGGTTTTTCCGTGTGTAGCCTTGGTTCCCCAGGAGTTCTTGTTGTAGACCAGGCTGCCCTCGAACTCACAGAGATCTGCCTGCCTCTGCCTCCCAAGTACTGGGATTAAGGGCGTGCGCCACCGCCGCCGCCACCACCACCACCACCACCACCACCACCACCTGGAGAGCACTATTTTCTTAATTAAAGTTCCCTCTTCCCGGGCAATATGCCTATGTTTGTGTCTCGCTGACAAAAAAAAAAAGAAAAAGAAAAAGAAAAGAAAAGAAAATGGTAACCTGGGCAAACCACAGACACTTATCAAACCTTTATCAGACAGCTCTTCACTGGGTGGACTTGGCCATAAATCCAAGCAAATTCTGATGTCTCTGGTGGGAAGTGAGAATAGCAATCTGAAGCTCTTCCCTCTGCTCTGTACTTCCGTCTCAGGTTCAGTTGCCGTCCCGTATAAGCATGTGTCACAGTACGAACCTCTGGATTCCCACAGGCTAAAAGAGCCAAGTAGAAAAGTCTGCCCCACCCTAGGTGACCAGAGCACACTGCCTGGGCTCACATCTGTAAATTTCCCTTTACCAGAGGGGATTCCCGAATGGGTGGGTATTGGGGACAATTTCTTTCCTTTCTGAGTGTGTCAATTAGAATGACAACCTTTTGTTACTGAGACAGCAATTTCTCTGGAGAAAGGGTATTTTACACACACCACACACACACCCACCCACACACACACACACACTGTAGAAAAGTCACCGGTTACCCAGGCATGGTGGCACACACCTATAATCCCAGCACTCTGGGAGGCAGAGGCAAGTGGATCACTGTGAGTTCGGGGCCAGACTGGTCTACAAAGCAACTCTAGGACAGCCAAGGCTACACAGAGAAACTCTGGAGAAAAAAAAGAAAAGAACAGAAAAGCCACCTGTTAAAGCTAATCATTGACTAGAACCAGGAAGACAGCCCTGTGTGTTCTCAGTGATACCCACAAGTGCCTGAGGAAGTCAGCGTATGTATGCCCCACTAGTTCCACCAAGAATTCGCTGGGTGTGGAGGAAGCAACTACTAAACGTCAGTCTGTGATCTGACCCGTGACCAGAAACCTGATTCTGACAAAGGGTGCTGCTGCAAGACGCTGTTATCAGTCACACAATCCACCAGAGACAGAGAGGGAAAGGCCAGATCCAGGAGATGGGTGACATGCCTGGGGCGGAAAGTCCTGGCCCGCAGTGACTCAGGCTTGCCTCAGAGTGACTGCAGGAATGCTGGCTGCTGGTAATTTTCCTAACCCTATGATGCCTATAATAACACTTTTTGCCTAGTCAAGACATCTTCCTTCACGGCTAGCTAGGTGGCCTAGTGTGTAAAGATCCCTGTGGCCAAGTCTGATGACCAGGTGACCTGAGTTCAGTGCTCAGAACTCATATGGTAGAAGGAGAAAACTGATCTCTGAAAGCTGTCTTCTGACTTCTGCTCGAATACCATGGCGTGAGGGCCCAGCCCTCGCACAACCAATCAATAAATAAATAATTATGAAAAATAAAATTTAAAAAGAGATGAAAACTCCCTTTATCCTTTGTGGTGATGCATGCCTGTAGTCCCAGCACCTGAGACGTTGTTACAGGAGAATCAGGGGCTTAAAAGGTCAGTCACACATGCCTTTAATCCCAGCACTCAGGAAGCAGAGGCAGGCAGATCTCTATGACCTTGAGGTGAGTCTGCTCTACGAAATTAGTCCAGGACAGCCAAGGCTACATAGAGCAACCCTATCTCAAAAACAAAACACAACAACAATAACAAAAGGTCAGTGACTGCTACAAAGCAAGTTCAGAGTTAGAGTTAAACGCTATTTAAAAATCAAACAAACATAAGGCCCATGCCTTAAATCCCAGCACTCAGGAGGCAGAGGCAGGCAGATCGCTATGAGTTTGTGGCCAGCCTGGTCTATAAAGTGAGTTCAGGACAGCTAAGATAACATAGAGAAACCCTGTCTCAAAAAACCAATAAATAATAATAATAATAATAATAATAATAATAATAATAATAATAATAGAGCTAGGGAGACAGCTAGATAGGTAAAGTATTTGCTATGCATGCTTGAGGGTCTGAGTTTATTTTTTGTTGCTGTTATTTGTTTGTTTTTTGAGACATGGTCTCTCTGTGTTGGCTGTCCTAGACTTGCTTATGTAGACCAGGCTGGCCTCAAATTTGCCCCAGCCTGCAGGGTTCAACTAAAACTTGGGAGGAAGGTCACCTGTTGAAAATGCAAGACACAAAGAAGGAGAGCAAGTCTGATTGACCAAACTCTCAAACTTTATTAGTCAGGCAGCAGCTTTTATAAGTCAGAAGGCAGGGAAGCATATTGCTATAGCAACCGAACTGCAGGCTTTAGTCTTCCTCTAGCTTTAGTCTAACTGCTGACTCACAACAGGGTCCCTCCAGGCCTATCTGTCTTTAGTCTAACTGTTGACTCACAACAGGGTCAACTAGTTTCTGGTGAAAGGCAAACTTTGGGAAAGACAGAGACTTAAAGGTGCAGACTTGGACAAGATGGCTGAACATTGGCCATATGGCCTATTGTCCCCAACACAAATTCATAGTGATCTGCCTGCCTCTGCCTCCTGAGTAGTGGGATCAAAGGCGTGCGCCACCACGCTCAGCAAGGACCTGAGTTTAAATCCTTAACATCCACATAAAAGTGTATTGTCTCAAACACCAAGACTGGGAGACTCAGCTCAGTTGTATAGTACTTGCCTAGCATGGGTATGGCTGTGGATACAGTCTATAACAACACACACACACAGACACACACACACACACACACACACACCACAATTGTAAATTAGAGACTGTACCATTTCTGAGATGAGTAGTACCCAAAATTATCTGATTGATTCCTTTATTTCAAGATAGTCCAACCCTAGACAGCCTGGGACCGCCTTTGTAGACCAGGCTGCCCAAAATTCATATTGATCCTCCTGTCTCTGCTTCACAAGTGATGGGATAACAGGCATCCACTACCTTGCCCAGATGAGGCATTGAGATTCTGCATGGAGCTGGGAGAATAGGGCAGGGATTCAGACTTCCTATCTGGTTTCTGTGCTGCTAGGTGGTGGTGGTAGTGACAATGTCTGTCAAAGCCAACACCAGGATTCCTCTGTACAGGCTGGGTTTGCGTGTCTACTTGACACAAGTTAGAGCCATCAGAGAGGAAGAATCCCAGTTGAGGAAATGCCTCCAAGAGACCCAGCTGTAAGGCATTTGCTCAATCAGTGATCAGTGGAGGAGGGAAAACCCCTTGTGGCTTGTGCCATCCTGGAGCTGGTGGTACTGGGTTCTACAAAAAGACCAGAGTAGTAGAGAGATGGCTAGGGCTGAAGAGATGGCTCAGCGATTGAGAGCACTGGCTGCTCCTGCATAGGACCCAGGATCAATGACAGCACCCATCTGGCCGCTCATAATCATCTGTGACTCCAGTTACTGGATCTGACACCCTCTTCTGGCCTCTGTAGGCACTGCACCCATGTGGTGCATATACAAACATGCTGGTGAACACTTATACACATAGGGAAAAATTTTTGTTTCTTGTTTGTTTGGTTTTGGTTTTTCCAAGAAAGGGTTTCTCTTTGACACCCTGGCTGTCCTGGACTCACTTCATAGAACAGCCTGGCCTAGAACTCACAGAGATCCACCTGCTTCTGCCTCCTAAGTGCTGGGATTAAAGGCATGCACTACCATACCTGGAAAAAAAATTAAATGCTTAAAAAGAAAGGAAGCAAGCAAACAAGCAGGCTGAGGAAGCCATGAGAAGCAATCCAGTAAGCAGCACCCCTCCATAGCCTTTGCATCAGCTCCTGCCTCCAGGCTCCTGCCCTGTTCGGAGTTTCTGAACTGACTTCCTATGGCAGCAAAGTGGAAGTGTAAGCTGAAAAAAAAATTCTCCTTCCCAACTCTTTTTTTTGGTCATGGTTTTTTCTTGCAGGCATAGAAACTCTAAGACACCACCCAAAGCTGCAGGGGAAACTAAATAAAATTTTAAGAGGAGCTGGGCAGTGGTGGCACACGCCTTTAATCCCAGCAATTGGGAGACAGAAGCAAGTGGATTTCTGTGAGTTAGAGGCCAACCTGATCTACAGAGTGAGTTCCAGGACAACCAAGGCTACACAGAGAAACCCTGTCTTAAAAAACCAAAAGAAGAAGAAGAAGAGGAGGAGAAGGAGGAGACATAACAGAAAGACAATCCTAAAGTCTTCAAACCATGGCACATACTACAGACCACAATCTGCCTGTTTCCCTTACATTTTAGGTACCAGCTGGACACAAAATACCATCATTAACATAAGGGAAGACATGATTGCTCCAAAGTCTCCTGTCTCCTACCTAAAACCATAGTACCCACTGACACATTATTGAAGTCCTGTGAAGAAGCTGTGGTCATGAGTAAATACACACCAAGGACTAAATTTTAGTATACAAGTAGCAAGCGATGGTGGAAAGCTGGGAGAAAGGAATCAGAGAGCACTGGCTGATGGGAAAGAATCATTTATCACACCTATATTTATCTTTCGGCTCAGACTAGTAGACTGTTCAGGAAGTATCTGTGTGCTTCCTACACGTGTAAAGGAAATAAGCATAGGTTTGCATAAGTAGTAAACACTCCTGAGTGAATTCACACGGCTGTAAATGACCTCACACTCTCTCGCGCTGGGAGGCAAGACTGAAGTGCAGTGTGACTCAAAACCATTACTGGCTGGGTGCAGCATCAGATACACTTAATCCCTGGCAGAGACAGACTGATCTCTGTGAATTACAGGCCAGCCCAGACTACATAGTAAAATCTTATCTCAAAAACAAACAAAATAGAGCTGGGCATTGTGATGCAAGCCTTTAGTCCCAGCATTTGGGAGGCAAAGGCAGGTGGGTCTCTGTGAGTTCCAGGCCACCCTGGTCTATGAAGAGAATTCCAGGACAACCAAGGCTACACAGAGCAACCCTGTCTCAAAAACACCAAACCAAACAAAACAACAACAAGCCAAAATAAAGTAAAATAAGTAAGTTGCTTAATGTGCAGTTTAACCAGGAAATGATTTCATGATCACAGTGATCAGAAAGCATTTTTTTGGCCAGGGGTGGTGGTGCACACCTTTAATCACAGCACTTGGGAGGCAGATGCAGGTGGATCTCTGCGAGTTTGAGGCCAGCCTGGTCTACAAAGTAAGTCCTGGATAGCCAAGGCTACACAGAGAAACTCTGTCTCAAAAAACAAAAACAAAAACAAAAAAGCACTCCCCCCCTCCACACACACACAACTGCAAATGTGGATGAGTTTAACTTCACCTCATGCCAGGGAAACTGAGGGGAGAGGAAATATTAGAACATTACATACAGCTGCTCAATGCCAGTATATTCTGGTTAGTCAGTTTCATTTTCAAAACGTGCAGAAGCAGCAGATTAGGGAAGAGAAGACGGAGCCAAGGCCGTGCAAAGGGAACTCGGTGCATGCAAATTGGAGGGCATTTCCTTCTCCTTCTTTGACCAGATTGCTTTCACTGATTTGAGTCACAGCATGCAAAAGTGTGACACAGTTGATGGGGCTAGGGCTGGGAGTGTAGCTCTCAGTCAGTACGAGACTTGCCTGGTGTGTGCAAAGCCCTGGGTTTGGTCTTTGCTCCCTCCCCCCCCCCCCCCCCCCGGAAACCAGGTCCAGTGGCACAGGCATGTGATCCCAGCAGAAAGTAGAGGCAGGAGAGTCAGAAGGCCAAGAAGTCTAACTGCATAAAGAATTCAAGGCTTGTCTGGAGTACAGGAAGCAAGGAACGAAAACGTGGATGTGCCTACTGTGGAAGGGCAGCGTAGATGACCTTAGATGAACTGTGTCACGAACTGTGTCACCACTCGCTGTCTTCTTGCTGTGGAGGAATGCCGAGTGAATGTATCAAACGTCAATAAAGCGCTGTTTAGCCAATCAGCTGGGCAGAAGGACAGGAAGTGGAAGGCGGGACTTCCTGGAGGTGAGACGAAAGTTTGACAGTTGGAGATGGAAGGTGAGGACTTAACAGGACTGGCCCAGGGGTCATAATGGCAAGTGCTTGGAATATATGTATGTTATAAGGTTTAGAGTAGTTTGTTTAGTTTATGAGTAGATTAGAATCAGCTCAGACGCTGCCCGGCCAAGTGCTGGCAGCTTTAAAGTACGTTTCGGTCTCCCTGTGTCAGTTATTTACTTTGTAGGCCGAACGGATACAAAATAGTATAATACTTGTTATGAGAAGAAGAGAATATTTGTATCGTGGAATAATTATTATTATTTTAAATAGCATTTAAATTGTATTTATTCTTATTGGTGTGTGTGTGTGTGTGACATGTATATGTGCATGCACCAGGGTGCACATGTGGAAGGCAGAAAAAAAAAACTCGAGTTGTTTCTCTTCTTCTACCTTTTTGTGGTGTCCTAGTTTCCATTCTATTGCTGTAATATAAACAGTCTTATCAAAAGCAAGTTGGCGAGGGAAGGGTTTATTTGGCTTAGATGTCTAGGTCATACTCCATCATTGAGGGAAGTCAAGCAAGAAACTCAAAGCTGGAACCTGGTCTCAAGGCAGAAACCATGGAGGAATGCTATTTACCAGCTCACTCACTGGCTTATACGAAATTTAGTGTTCTTATCAACACTGCCTAGGGATGGTACCGCCCACAGTGGGCTGATCCCTCTGGAATCAATCGTCCTTTAAGGCAATCTCTCGAAGACGTGGCCACAGGCCAGTCTGATCTGGAAAAATTCTCAACTGAGGTTCCCTTTTCCTAAATGACTGTAGGCTGTACCAAGTCAACAATAAAAATGTTTGAGGGATCAAATTCAGGCATCCAGGGTTGCCACTGAGTCTTCTCATCCATCTGGATAAGAAGTTACACTCTTGGCAGAAGATCTAGCATGAGAACAAATACAGTGACACTAACTCAGATACTAACCGGCAAGTTAAGTGACAGAAATGCATGGACAGCCTACCTGTGTGTGTGTGTGTGAGACAGCACAACTTGTTCCAACCGTATTTATTGATTTCAAATTTGGAAGATTCAAGACACACACCTGTGGGGCTCTGCTGCCTAAGGATTTAATTCTGACTCCTCCGGAGAGCCGTTTTGTACTTGGTCTATGTTGATAGACTCCCTTTCCTCAGTGGGGACCTCATTCCACTCCCACATTTTGGAAGGGGCGGTCACTAGCCCTCAGAGAAGATCACAGGCCTGACCCTTTCCTGATAAAGACCTTCCTCAATAAGCACAGGGGAATTCCTGGAAGTACCCAACCCTATGCTGAGGAGATCTTAGCCTCCAGCAAGTGACCGGTAATTGTACCTAGAAGTTATTCCCCCTCACATTAGGATAATTAAGTTCTGTTTTCTCCTTCTTGTGATAGGACCCTGAGTTAACGCATCACTGTATGTAGATTAAGTTAGCCCTAGTGAATCAGACACTTTCACCCTCACATCCCCTCCCTACTGCCCAAGGTTTATAAATAAAGGCTGGCTGGTTGCTGAGGAACTCTCCCGAGCTCACCACTCCTCAACAGTGACCATCTGAGACTCCATCTATTCCTGGCGTAGGGTAGGGACACCTCTACTGGGCTCCCAGTGGTCAGGCAGCCTTCGCAGCCACTGGGGCCTGTTCCACCACTGCTGCTAGCTTAGTGCTGACCCCGTGAAGCCCTGCCAGGCCTGCATCTCACTGGACCTGCATGCCAATGGGCTTCAGACAGCTTCCCCTGTCATGTTTGGCACAGCAGCTCAAACAAGGAGCTCTAACACTTGGTAACATCATGGATTGCGGAGCTCCACTGCCTTCTGAGACCTGCAGTCTCATCCTGAAATGAGCTAAATGGCAACACTCTGGTGAAAAAGTCACTTCCCACCTCCCCCCCCCCCCGAGCGACTGGGTACCTGGCCTAGTGCCCAGGCCTCACCCTCAAGCTATCTAGCCACCCCCACCCCAACCCTTGAGTGAGAAATCCACCCTTGGGACCTTTGATCCCAAGCGCCATCCATTCTGGTCCAGAGGAAAACAATGCCTGGACCAGCCCACAGGGCGTGGAACCCAGGACACCCTCCACTGCTGGACGCTGAACAACACATAGCGATCCAAATGGTCTCTGGTGTCGACCTGTGCTGTGGAACTCAGCAACAGTCTCCCGTGGCAGTATGGACCATGGACATCAACATGGCCCTCTGCATGGGCCACAGACACCAATATGGTCCCAAGTGCCAGTCCAGCCCCTGAGCATCAACATGGATTCAGGAAGCAGCACAGAACACTCACGTCCACATGGCCTCAGGTGGCTGAAATAATAGGAGGATAGTTTAAAGCAACAAAATTGAAATTTGGTTGATGTCTATTATTAGTTACCTTCGCAAAGTCATAAAAAGAAAGAACTGTGTCCTTCAATGCACAAAAATGGGGCTCTAAATGGTGACCTTTTCTACTTTGGGGAACAAAGATAGTAATGTAAATTGAGACCATAATCTGCTGCTTGTCAAGAGGTCTAAAAGCACCAAACCATCAAAAAAGTTCCACTTCCCCAAGCAGTGAACCTGAAATTTCTATTTAAGGAAGAAATATGGTCCACGTCTCCTCAGTAATCCAAGACTAGAAGCTGCTTAGGAAGTGCAATCCCCAAATTACCGGCAACAGATGGCTATAAATATCAGCACTCAGGCATTCAAAGCTGGGCGGAGGTGCCTGGGAAAGAGTGGAGCAGCCAGGAACTCCGAGGGTCGCAAGCAGGAGGACGAAGCAAAGACATGAAGGAGAGGTGAGATGGCCCAGTGGCTAAGGGGCTGGCTACCAAGCCTGAGGATCCGAGTTTAATCTATGGAACATATTGGGTGGAAGGGGAGAACTGACTCCCACAAATTGTCCTCTGACCTTCACATGCTCAGTTATATACATACAAGTGTGTGTGTGTGTGTGTGTGTGTGTGTGTGTGTGTGTGTGCTTTAAAAAAAAAGAACAATTTAAGATAAGCCTGGAATACTGGAATATAGGCTTCTGATACAAATGTTTAGTTTTCACATTTTATTTTCCTCCTTTACCAATATCTAGTTTTCTTCGCTTCAGCCTCCCTGGAATTAGAGAGATGCAGAGCTCAGGGGGCTAAGGGAAGAGATTCAGGAGGATGGAGAGTTTAAGGTCAGCTTGGGCTAAACCGTAGAAAGAGGAGGAGGAGGAAAAGGTAGAGGACAAGCAGGTGAAATGTTTTCTTTATACTATGCAGGAAACCCTTTCCTTGTACTTTGTTAGGTCCTCAAGTCTCTACCAATTATGGGCAATTAATTATATATGCTTCATCCATTACTGGGAAAGAGAAATCATATTGGTTTTTCCTCCCTTATTTTCTTTCAAATCAATGACAAGTGGTTTCAAAGTTTTTTAAATTTATATTATAATAGTGGGACAATTGATTTAAATGTTTTTGTTTCTGGACAGAGTGCGGCCTCAAAGTTGATTCACAGCGGAGGCTGATGACCTTAAACTCCTGAGCTTCCTGTGCTTCCACCTCCCAAGTGCTTACATTGGCTCTGAGTTCCAGGCCAGCCTAGACTAGACTGATAGCCATCGAAAACAAACCAAAGGCTGGCGAGAGGGCTCAGCTGGTAAAGGTGCATGCCAGCAAGCCTGATGACCTCAGTGGATCCCTAGAACTCACATGGTTGTGGAGGAATGTCTTGAATGGATGTAACAACTGTCAATAAAGCGCTCTTTAGCCAATAAGCTGTGCAGAAGGACAGGAAGTGGAAGGCGGGGCTTCCTGGAGAAGGGGAGAGTGAGGTTGGACAGCTGAGAAGAGAAGACGGTTTACAGTTAAGGAGGACAGAGGGAGAGAAATGGTCAGAGGAGCACCATAGTGGCAAATGCTTGGGGTATATGTATGATTTGAGGCTTAGACTAGTTTGTTTACCATAGTTTAGGAGTAGATTTGTATTAATTTAGATTCTGTTCAGCGTAGTGCTGGCAGCTATAAAGTACACATCAGACTGTCTTTTATTAGCCATCTTAGGCCGAACTGATACATTTGTACTGTAACACTAGTGGAAAGGGAATACTGGTGGAAAAGGAAAACCAATCCCCTCTCTCTCTCTCTCTCTCTCTCTCTCTCTCTCTCTCTCTCTCTCCCTTTAGTTTTTCGAGACAGGGTTTCTCTGTGTAGCCTTGGTTGTCCTGGACTTGCTTTGTAGTCCAGGCTGGCCTTGAACTCACAGGGATCCGCCTGCCTCTGTCTCCCAAGTGCTGGAATTAACGCCAGCCAGAAAACCAACTCTTAGAAATTGTTCCCTTGGGCTGGAGAGATGGCTCAGAGGTTAAGAGCACTGGCTGCTTCTCCAAAGGTCCTGAGTTCAATTCCCAGCAACCACATGATGGCTCATAGCCATCTATAATGAGATTTGATGCCCTTCTCTGGCCTGCAGGTGTACATGCAGGCAAAACATTGTATACATAAGTAAATTTTTTAAAAAGTTGTTTTCGTCTTAAGAACAAGAACAAAAAGAAAAAAAAAAGAGAACAAAAAGATATCATAGACTTTATAAGCATTTATTTTTCACAGTGCTAGAGGCTAGAAGTGTAAGTTGAGAAGGCAGCATGGCCAAGTTCTCGGTGTGTGCCATCCTGGTTTTCAGCGGGCCATTCACTTGTTGTGTCTTCCCAGAGAGACAAAGAGGCAGCTAGTTCTGTGCTACACCACACTTTAAGACAGGGTCTTAGCTGGGCATGGTGGCGCACACCTTTAATCCCAGCACTCAGGAGGCAGAGGCAGGTGGATCGCTGTAAGTTCAAGGCTAACCTGGTCTACAAAGTGAGTCCAGGACAGCCAAGACTACACAGAGAGACCCTGTCTCAAAAAACAAAAATAAAAACAAAAACAAACAAACAAACAAACAAACAAAAGGACAGGGTCTTGTTTGCTGTGTAGACCAGGCAGGCCTCAAACTAACAGACACATCTGTCTCAGCCTCCTGGATGCTTCCATCAAAGGCATGCAGGACCACGCCCTGTTGGCACTTACACCATACGTGAGGGATCTTTCCTGACATCTTAATTACTTCCCAAAGGCCCTACCTCTACATGCTATCACACTGAAGTTAGGATTTCAACCTATGAATTTTGGGTCAAACATGTATTTAGTCCATTTGATAATAGAAAATAGAGGGGGTTCCAAGAATATTTCCTGTAGATTTCTAACAAGACACACCAGTTACTGCTTCTGCATTAGGCAAATTGCTCAGAAGACCTGTAATAAGCCAGGTGTGGTGGTACATGCTTGTAATGCCTGCACAAGGGAGGCTGAGGCAGGGGGGTCACTAAGTGAAAGACCAGCTTGGGCTACGACGTGAGGTGATGTCTTAAGACAAAAGAAAACCCCTCATTAAAAAGCTTTTCATTTTACTGTGTTTTGTTTACTTTACATTCTCAACAAAAAACTACCATTCTATTTATACAGGGTTTGAGAAGCTTAAGTTTCATAGATTTTTTTTTTTGCAGTGTAATAAATGTTAATTGCTAACTTTGTTTTAGCACCAGGGCTGTTGATGGTTAATTAAAACTGAGAGTGTAACCTCCTCCCTTCTTTCCCCTTAAGGCCATCCCTACAAAAATACAGTACTATTATTTAATTACTTAGCATGGAGATGCTTAATTACATGTGTGGCTGGGGATGATGGAGGCATACTGCAAATGCCATCCTTTTTCCTTCACACAGACACAGCTGCTGGTCTGTAGGACAGATTACAGTGGGAGGTGTTTATTTTGCAATTAAGTAGGAGGAAGGAGAATGTCTGAAGTTATTACTTAGGCCCCTCCCACCATCCCAGTGTCCTCCCTTTCTTTTGTTTCAGTAGTCCTGGCAGCTGCTCTCAAACTCCATAAAGATCCTCCTGAGCACGACACTAACTTTTCATGATGCTGGAGATCAAATCCAGGGCTTTGGGCATGCCAGGCCAGGACTCTACCTACTGAAGTATACCCACAGCCTCCCATGTATTATTTTTTCCTTAAAGATTATAAAAGTCAAAGTGAGCCAAGTGTGTTGTTGAGACAGAAGCAGCGGCAGGTAAATCTCTAGGAGTCTGAGGCCATCTTGATCTGTATAGTGATTCCAGACCAGCCAGGGCTACATAATAAAGCACTATCTCCAAAAAAAAAAAAAAAAAAAAAGAAAGAAAGAAAGAAAAAAAAAGAAAAGAAAAAGAAAAAAGAAAGGACTGAACATAGCTCAGTGATTAAGAGCACTGAGTGTCGACTGGAGAGATGGCTCAGAGGTTAAGAGCACTGGCTGCTCTTCCAAAGATCCTGAGTTCAATTCCCAGCAACCACATGGTGGCTCACAGCCACTTATAATGTGATCTGATGCCCTCTTCTGTCCTGCAGGTGTACAGGCAGGCAGAGCACTGTATACATAATATATATATATATATATATATATATATATATATATATATATATATATAGAGAGAGAGAGAGAGAGAGAGAGAGAGAGAGAGAGTACTGCATGTACTGGCTGCTCTTGTAAAGGACCCAGGTTTGACTCCTAACTCCCACAATGCAGGTCACCGCCATCTGTAATTGTAGTTTCAGGGGATCTAACACTCTTCCGGCCTCCAAAGGCATCATGCATACACATGGGATACAGGCATACACATAGGCAAAATATCCATATTATAAAAGTCAAAAGCCAAAAAATATTAATTACTACAGCTTCTTTTTCAGTAGTGCTACTGATAAGAGTATTTAATTAAAACAAGAGAATACTAATGCATTGTTCTAAGAAAAACCTGAGGGTTTTAGTTAATTCCAAATTTCAGTCAAAGTAACGAGTAATTTCTCAGCATCCCGGTCAGGTCACACGTGCAGCGTATCAGTATTCAGAATTTTTGTTTGTTTTTGTTTGTTTGTTTTGTTTTTTGGAGACAGGGTTTCTCTGTGTAACCTTGGCTGTCCTGGACTTGCTCTGTAGACCAGGCCAGCCTCAAACTCACAGCAATTTGCCTGCCTCTGCCTCCTGAGAGCTGGGATTAAAGGTGTGCACCACCACCGCCCGGCCCAGTATTCAGATTTTTTTAAATTTAATTAATTTATCCAGATTACAACTCAATTATTATCCCATCATTTGTATCCTCCCGTTCCTCCCTCCCTCCCACTTTCACTCTATTCTCCTGCCCTAGGTCTATGACAGAGGGGGACCTCCTTCCCCACTCTATGATCATAGGCTATCAAGTCTTATCTTGGTAGCCTGCTCAGTATTCAGATTTTTAAGAGTACTGTTGACCAAATGATGCTCACAAACAGACCAGTCTTGTAACCCATAGTCTCAGTATTCTCTTTGAGAAACAATATATGGGATTAAAGATTCTGAGTCATGTCTCTAGAGGACAAGAGCAAAGAAGAAAAGAAATTGTGCCCATTCAGGTGACATTCCTCTCTGTCTTGCAGAGCCTGGCTTAGTTGCCAGAACATGCTGCACGGCATCTCTCTCTATCTTCCTATTGTCCTATTGTCTGTGTGTGATTAGGGACCTTTGATCACTTGGCCCCAGGTTGTGGCGCTGTCTGAGGAGGTCTAAGAAGTGCCTTGGTAGCCAGGCGGTGGTGTCACACACCTTTACTCCCAGGACTCATGAGGCAGAGACAGGCGAATCTGTGAGTTCAAGGCCAGCTCTGGTTTACAGAGTGAATTCTGGGCCAGCCATGGCTACAGAGAGAAACCCTGTCTTGAAAAGCAAAGCAACTAGAAACCTACAAGTAGAACATTATGATAGGCAGATTTGGGCCCAGGGGTCCCGCTCAAACTAAAGGCACCAGCCAAGGACAATACAGGCCGTAAAACTTTAAACCCCTACCCAGATCTAGCCAATGGACAGAACATTCTCCACAGTAGAGTGGAGAGTGGGATATGACTTTCTCCCATACTCTGGTGCCTCACCTTTGACCATGTCCCCTGGAGGGGGAGACCTGGTGGCACTCAGAGGAAGGACAGCAGGTTACCAAGAAGAGACTTGATACCCTATGAGCATATACAGGGGGAGGTAATCCCCCTCAGGAACAGTCATAGGGGAGGGGAATAAGGGGAAAATGGGAGGGAGGGAAGAATGGGAGGATACAAGGGATGGGATAACCATTGAGATGTAACAAGAACAAATTAATAAAATAATATATATCTTGGGAAAAAAAAAGAAAAGAAAAGCAAAACAGAAAAAGAAGTAGCGCCGTCTTGCTGAAGGAAGTTCTTCACTGGGAGCCAGCTTTGAGTTTGATGTCTCTATTTCTTGTTTCCTATTGTGATGGCTCAGCTTCCTGCCTCTGCCAGCATGCTTGGCACTTACTACAGTGCCTCCCTTGTCCCTGTGGACTCTGGAATGGTAAACACAAATAAAACTCTTCTTTCTATAAGTTGCCTTGGCCTGGAGTGGTGTTTGATCAAGCTACTGAGAAATGACACATACAGTTTGATATGTCCAAAGGTTCTGGTCCCTGCATGTTTCCGGCTACGTCTCAGGCTCCATCTGCTTCCAGTCCCACAAGAAATTATGTCATGATAGTTGCTTCACTCAACTCTTTGTTCAGAACATTTAGAATACAAGGCAATACGCCAACAGTTTTGCTCACTGTGAGCTTCTGGTTTCTTGCTGGGACTGGCAATTACACGCCTGAGTGCCTGCAACACGGAAGGCAAATGGTACCATGAGATAGAGTGCATGAGCTCTCAAGGAGAAACCATTGCGACTAAGGAAGAAAATGGCATTTGAATGGGAACTCATCAAAAATTCAATGTGCTGAGAATTGACACAGTGAGCATCCCAGACAGGACGAACAAAACTCACCTATTTTTGTATTATTTTTGTGATAGGGTCTCTACATAGCCCTGGCTCTCCTGGAACTCAGTATGTAGATCAGGCTGGTCTTAAATTCACAGTTATCTGTCTGCCTCTGTTTCTCGAGTGCTGGGATTAAAGTCATGTGCCATCATGCCTAGCCCCATTTTTATTTTTTATTTATTTATTTTTTTTTTGAGACAGGGTTTCTCTGGATAGCCTTGGCTGTCCTGGACTTACTCTGTAGACCAGGCAGGCCTCAAACTCACAGTGATCCGCCTTTCTCAGCCTCCCAAGTGCTGGTTAATTTTTTGGGGGGAGGGTGCATGGATGATTTGTTTGTGCAACATGTTTGTTCTTAGGGAAGCACATATCCTCTAGTCCTGGATTTAAGGATTATGAGCAAGTCCTCGGTAAAAACAGCAAGTGCTTTTACCCATTGAACCATCTCTCAACCCTATGTGATTCACGTGGTTGGTTTTTGTGTGTTTGTTTTGTTTTGTTTCTGGTGTGTATGATGCGGTCAAAGATGACTGAATTTCCTACGTGTTGGACTTCTGTTCTTGCATCACAACCTTCCACACTTTGTTTTCATCTCCTTTGCTTTGTCAGATCCCTGGCTCAATTGCCTTCAGCTAGACGCCTGGTGTCTACTGCATCTTCTGCTTTGATTCACATTTCCATTCTGTGTTTATTCTTTCATCTCAGGGAGATACAGGATGCCACAAACCCAACCTTCACCCCATAGAACACACTCCCTCATTAAACAATCAGGGTCTCAATGCAGAAATGAAATGCCTCCCCCACCCCCATTTTTTTGAAGACTGCTCTGTTGCAATTAGTTTGTCCTGATCCAAGGACATTTCCATGTAAAACATCTACTTCCAAGCATAGGAGGCAGGGCACAGTGGCCTCTATTCTAGCACTTGGGAGGTTGAGGCTTGAGCATTGCTGAGAGTTTGAGGACCACCTGGGCTACACGGTGAGTTCCAGGCCAGCCTGACTTACAGGTGCAGGGTCTGAGTTCAAGGTTGGGCAGGTGAGATGGCTCAGTAGAGAAAAGTGGTTGCGCTGTAGGCCTGACATTGTGAGCTCTGTAGCAAAACCTCCATGACAGAAGGAGAGAAGTCTTGCCTGTAAATTGTCCTCTCTAAGCAGTCTTCCATACACACCATGTGTGGTATAAATGCAACACACACACACACACACACACACACACACACACACACACACACACTTAAAAATTAAGAATTGAAGCTGGGCATGGTGGTGCACACCTTTAATTCTAGCACTTGGGAGGCAGAGGCAGGAGGACCACTTTGAGTTTGAAGCCAGACTGGTCTACAGAGTGAGTCCAGGACATCCAAGACAGAGAAACCCTGTCTTGAAAAACTAAAAAAAAAAAAAAAAAAAAAAAAAAAAAAGAGTTTAAGGTCTTCGGCTACATAAAGTTTGAGACCAAGCAGGGCTGAGCAGCTGGGCAGTGGTGGCACACACCTTTAATCCCAGCACTTAGAGGCAGAGGCAGGAGGATCTCTGAGTTCTAGGCTAGCCTGGTCTATAGAGGGAGTTCCAAGATAGCCAGGGCTACACAGAGTAACCCATGGGGCAACCAGAGAAGTTCCCTCGGAGGACAGAGAAATGAGCTGAGTCAGGGCAGGCTGGGTAGTGTAGAAGGCTGTGCTCCTTGGTGGCCTTGGTTAAAGGAGTGTCACCCGAATGGCCTGACACAGGAAGGTAACAGAGGTCATCAACTTGAATGACTGCAGGGAGGGGGAACTGAGAACCGTGAGCTAGGAAAGACTCTGAAGCAATCTCCATGGGAAGTTCATGTGTGTGGACAGTGTTGCTGCTGACGTTCAGCAGTGGGAACAAAGAGGAAGGGCTTTTGGGTTTTGTTTTTGTTTTCTGTTTTGAGACACAGTCTGACTGTGTACTCTTGAATGGCCTGGAACTCACTATGTAAGACCGGTGTGATTCTCAACTGTCCTAATGCTGTGACCCTTTAATACAGTTCCTCATGTTGTGGTGACCCAATCATAAAATTATTTTTGTTGCTACTTCATAACTGTAATTTTTGCTACTGTTATTAATCATAATGTAATAGTTGATATGTCGTATATCTGATATTTGACTCCAAAGGGGTCTCAACCCACAGATTGAGAATCAGTGATGTACACCAAGCTGGCCAGGAACTCACAGAGATCTGCCTGCCTCTGCCTCCCTTCCCCTGCACCCCCCCACCCATCCCACCACACCCTACACTATGCCTCAGTGCTGGGATTAAAGACGTGTGCCACCAGCATGAAGTGCATTTATATGGAGGCTTTTGATCTGCAGAATTCAAATCATTAAAATCTTTTATTTGGCCAGGCGGTGGTGGCACACGACTTTAATCCCAGCACTCAGAAGGCAGAGGTAGGTAGATCCCTGTGAGTTCAAGGCCAGCCTGGTCTACAATGCAAGTCCAGGACAGCCAAGGCTACACAGAAAGACCCTGTCTCGAAAAACAAAAACAAAACATCTTTTATTTTAGTTTTTATTAGCATTTCCTAATTATGTATAATAATTGGTTTCACTTGACATTTTCATATATGCATATAATGTTTTTTGATTTACCACCTATAACGCTTTTTTGGGAGGATAGGGCATTGATATTTTTGTCCCCTCCCTCTCTCCCTCCCTTCCAAGTCAGGACCTTACTGGGTAACTTAGGCTACCCTAGAACTCACCCTGTAGCTCAGGCTGGCCTCAAATTCATTGTGTAGCCCCAGGTAGCCTGGAACTCACCTTACAAATCCTTTCCCTCTTCCCAGCCAGTCCCCCTTGTCTGTTTTTATGGTTATAAAGTTTAATTAGGGCCATGGGGGTTTACTTACAAACAAGTAGCACATTACCTGTGGCTATGCCACTACAGGAACTATTCCTCCCTCCTCTAGAAGTGATTCACTGCATTTATATCCCCAGGAAGGGTGGGTCCTCGTGATCCCCTCCCCAAACTGTGAGAGAATATTGACGAATTCAACTTTGTGCTGATCGAAGTCCGCAGCTCCTGAGATTTCAATAGCGCAATGGCCACGTAAGATCCAGGAGGAAGCCTTCCATAACAACCTTCCTCTTTCTGACTCTTACAGCCTTTCTGCCCCTCTTCTGTGGTGTTTCCTGAGCCTCAGAGAGCTGTCCGCCTCTGCCTCCTCAGTGCTGGGATTAAAAGCATGCTCCACCACTGGCCAGATCAGATGATGATGATGGTGGTTTGGTTTTTTTCAAGACAAGGTCTCTCTGTGTAGCCTTGGCTGTCCTGGACTCACTTTGTAGACCAGGCTGGCCTTGAACTCACATTGATCCACCTGCCTCTGCCTCCCGAGTGCTGGGATTAAAGGCGTGTGGTAGCATGCCCGGCTCAGATAATTCTTTTAAAACTTTATTTAAAATTTTCTTCACTCAAGTGTGGTGGTTTTATGAGAAATGTGCCCCATGGACTGACATATTTACACATTTGGTGGTGGTGTTTGGGAAGGTTCTAGACCCTTTATAGCCTCTTCTGGCCTCCAAGGGCATCTCACACACATGTGGCATATACACACGGACACACATAAACATAAAATCATTTAAAAAATTCTCAATAGGTAGCACTGGCTGGCCTGCAACTTGTTATGTAAACCAGGCTGGTCTCATACAGAGATCCACCTCCCTATGTCTCTCAAGTGCTAGGATTAAAGGCATGTGTCAGCACCCTCATCAAATATTGCTGTTTTGTTTTAGCAAGAAGCCAATTTGGTTAGGGCCTATGCTGATTAACTTTTGTGAACTTGACATGAGCTACTGGAGCTATACTCATGTGAGAGAAGGGGAACACAACTGAGAAAATGCTACCATCAGACTGGCCTATAGGGTCATTCTCTCCCCGCCCCCCCTTCCCCGTTTCCACCTCTACCCCCGCCTCGAGCTGACAGGGTCTGACTGTCTGCTCCTGGCTAGCTTAGAACTTTATTTGTAGACTGGGCTGTTCTTGAACTCACAGAAATCCCCATGCTTCTGCCTCCTACGTACTGGGATTAAAAGTGTGTGCCACTGTTGGGCACTGTGGCACATGCCTTTAATCCCAGCACTTGGGAAGCAGAGGCAGGTGGATCTCTCTGTGAGTTTGAGGCCAGCCTGGTCTACAAAGCGAGTCCAGGGTAGCTACACAGAGAAACCCTTTAATACTGCATACATGTGGACTTTGCACTGCCTAAGACTGTTGAGAGCAGTTCTATTTATAATAGCCACAAACTGGAAACAGCCCAGCAGCTCTTCAGTGGGTGATAGGTGAACGCACAAGCTCTGGCATGTTCCTGTCATATGACTTTAGAAGGCTTTACGAATTTACCAGACACGCTAGCTGTGGCAGTATCAGGCTGGCCACTGTGTAGCATACACAGGCTGGTCTGACACCATTGCAAGGCTTTGTGAGGTTTTTGTTATTGGATAATAGCACCAAATGTTCGTTGAAAATCATTAATTGAGCTGGGTATGGTGGGGCACGCTTTTAATCCCAGCACTCTGGGAGGCAGAGGCAGGCAGATCACTGTGAATTCGAGGCCAGCCTGGTCTACAAAGTGAGTTTAGAACAGTCAGGGTGAGACGGTCTTTTAAAAACGGGGGAAAAAAGCATTTGAGAAATGAGAGTGATCAGGGTGCATGATGGGAAATTCTCAAAGAACAAATAAAAATATGATGTAGAAAAAAACCACTTTTATAATTTAAAAATTTTATAGGTGACTTGTACATAATGAAAAGGTTAAAAACACAGACAAGCAGAAAAACACAAACTCATATATTTTTGTATGTGCCATTTATTTATGAAAGAGCCCATACTGTCCATACATTTTAATAAACTGAGTTTCAACTGGGTGTGGTGGTGCATGTCTGTAATTCTAACACTCAGGGAGGCAGAGGCAGGGGCAGGCATAGGCTACACAGTAAGTTCTAGGACAGCCAGGGTATTATAGTGAGATTTTTGTCTCAAAATAACAACAGCAACAAGCTGGGCGTGGTGGAGCATGCCTTTAGTCCCAGCACTTGGGAGGCAGAGCAGGTGGATTTCTTTGAGTTTGAGGCCAGCCTAGTCTACAAAATGAGTCCAGAACAGCAGGGCTGTTATACAGAGAAACTCTTGTCTTAGAAAAACAAAAACAAAAAAATAGTAACAAATGTATCAAATCAGTTAAAAAAAATAGCCAAAAAAAAAAAAAAAAGACAAAAGACAGTCAAAATCTAGATAGGTTCTGTACCTATTTCATGACTAAGAATTTCTACTTCAATTTTACAAAATTCATACCCAAGACATTGTAGATGACACATCACAGATACTTTTATGCTACAAAGAACTCTCAAAACTCCAGCTAGCTAATCCATTAACATAAAATAGTTCTAAACTTCCATTGTGGAAGTCCCAGGCCAAGGGCCTGACCATAAACATCTAACAAAGTGTGGCTGGACACTTAATTCAATTGACAGAACAGGAGGCGAGTTGAAGTGAATGGGTGAAAAGAATTCATTCTGTAGGGTAAGGAACAGAGAGCCAGGAGTCTCTGAACAGCTAATAAGAGTTGTGGAGTTATGTATAGAAAGAGCCAAAGCAAGGAATGAGTACTTGACTATCTGGTGTTGATTTTATGTAGGTTTTGCAGTGAAATGTCCCCCATAGGCTAAAGTACTTGATTGTTTGGTTCCCAGTTGGACACTCTTTGGTGGAAGATGTGGCATCTTCAGAAGGTGAGGAAAGTGAAAGTGAAGAAAGTGAAGGCTTTGAGGCTTTATAGACTTACCCTACTTCCTGTTCTGTCTCCCTCTTGCTGCCCTGGGCTTGGAAGTCGTTGCTGCCCAGGGTCAATTTTGACTTTGTTGCAAGGCTTTTATCAGTCAAACCTGTGGCTTCTTACACTGCTGTTCCTTCAAAGCGATAACTCAGAGAGAACAACTCAGGAAAGACAAGTCTGAAAGGCAGCCTGGAACCAGGCAAGGGTTAGGACAGCAGTTAGAGGGTTCTAGACACCACCCCAGCAGCCTGGAGGGAAACTGTAAAAGGTGGTGCTCAGTAATATGTTAATTATGATGTTAACATGAGAGAGGAAAGAAAGACAAGGAAAATTATGGGGACGTGGGGAGGGAAAGGACCCATCCCTTCAGCGTCTTGTGGAAGTTTCCAGTGAGCTGAGAAGCGAGCACTACAACATTGTGTGTTTTTCTCTGTGAAGGTTGTCAATAGAGAGGTCATATTCCTTTAATATATAGATATTTCTTTCTTCCTTTTTTTGTTTTGTTTTGTTTTGTTTTTTTGAGACAGGATTTCTCTGTGTAGCCTTGGCTGTCCTGGACTCGCTCTACAGTCCAGGCTGGCCTCGAACTCACAGCGATCCACTTGCCTCTGCCTCCCGAGTGCTGGGATTAAAGGTGTGCACCACCACGGTTGGCTGTTATATAGATATTTCATGTCAAAACCAATGACCCAGGTTTAGAACCTGACTGTTTATGATTTTGGGATGTGTTCATGACCTTGGGAGGTATGTATGACCTTGGAAGGTGTACATGTCTTTGGGAGGTGTGTATGATTTTGCGAGGTGTGTATAACCGTAAGAGGGCCTCATTCTTTTTCCCAGACATTTTGGGATTCTCAAGGAAGACCATTGACTTTGGTTACAGCAATGCTATCCCATCTTCTGGAATCCCTGTGATCTTTTCCACTGTAGTCTTATCAGGTACCTCCCAGGAGCCACTCTATGATCCTACTTACATGCCTTAGCAACTCTTTGAAGACAACTGCGCTTCAAAACCTACCCAAATCCTATATAAGACCATGAGAGAGACAGCAGAGCTCGTGTAGAGAAGCCCATGTCTGTGCCCTGGAGTCTGTCTTACTTTCTTCTGAAACACCTCTCTTTCTCTTAATGTGTGCTTAAAACCTTATATTAAAAAAATAGAATGTCAGGTGGTGGTGGCACACGCCTTTAATCCCAGTGCTTGGGAGGCAGAGGCAGGCCGATCTCTGTGGGTTCTAAGTCAGCCTGATCTACAAAGTGAGTCCAGGACAGAGAAACCCTGTCTTGGAGAAAAAAAAAAGCTTGTTTTTTGTTACCCGTGTGTGTGTGTGTGTGTGTGTGTGTGTGTGTGTGTGTAGCATTTGGTGGTCAGAGGACAACTTGCGAGAGTCAGTTCATGTCTTCTAGCTTATGGGTCCTGGAGACCTAGCTCAAGCTGTTAAGCTTGGCAGCTAAGCCATCTTGCTGCCCCTTTATCAAAACATCTTTAACAAACTCCAACTGAGCTTCATACTTAAAAACTAGTCTTAAAATTGTTTTAGTGTTGAAGCCAAGACTCTTGGCTGATTTTTACCTGAACCAGGGTCCCTAAAGACTGCTACAGATGACACTGGACCTGGGCCTCAGTCTGTCTATGCCACTGACCTTGATGAAGGCTCCTTAAATGATTAACATCTCTGTGCACACATATGAGCAGTAACTGGCCCAATGTTTAAGCTGGGAAGGTGGTATGTATGAACCGAACTGACATGCCAACCTCCTCTGCTGCTTTGAGTTACTCATTGGAAGGTCCCTTCTTAGAACACTAGATATTGCTGGGTACATAGATGGCTGAATGGCTGGATGGCAGGATAGACAAGTGGCTGGCTGGATGGACGGATGGATGGATAGATGTTAGGTCCAGATGTCTATAGAGCAATTTGAGTAGGTTATACCAACAGCAGTGACCAAGGCCCGCTTGGTAGTTCTCTGTCTGTTGGTCTGTTGACACCCATACTGAGTTGTCAGGTGACAGGTTGGGGGAGGGGGGCACTCATCACAGTACCCAGTGCCCAGCTCTTTATAGGGTCTAAGTAAAGACCCTTTCCTCAGTCACTTGTGTCTGAAATTCTGAAGTTTGGTTTACTGATTTATTTATTTATTTATGTTTTAATTTTTTTTTTGTCTTTTTTGAGACAGGGTTTCTCTGTGTAGCTTTGGCTGTCCTAGACTTGCTTTGTAGACCAAGCTGGCCTCAAACTCAAAGTGATTTGCCTGCCTCTGCCTCCGAAGTGCTAGGATTAAAGGTGTGCACCACCATGCCAAGCTTTTTCTGATTTAATTTAATTTTATTTTTATTTATTTATTTTCGGTTTTCAAGACAGGGTTTCTCTGTGTAGCCTTAGCTGTCCTGGACTCACTTTGTAGACCAGGCTGGCCTCGAATTCACAGCAATCCGCCTGCCTCTGCCTCCTGAGTGCTGGTCTGATTTAATTTTAACATACTCATGTAGTCCTATCCTTCCAATTTGCCCTGATATATATATTGGGTGGCATGGCCGAATAATGTTTATTATCAGGCCTATTATAATAATATAATAATTGTTGTTGTTGTTGTTGTTATTATTATTATTATTATTTTATTTATTTATTTATTTACTTATGTGTTTTTTGAGACAGGGTTTCTTTGTGTAGCCTTGGCAGTCCTAGACTTGCTTTGTAGACCAGGCTGCCCTCAAACTCACAGCGTTCCGCCTGCCTCTGCCTCCCAAGTGCTGGGATTAAAGGTGTCTGCCACCACCACCCCGTGCCTATAATTATTATTATAGCAGTATTTTCTAACCTCGCAATCAATCAAGACACAGATAGCTGTTGTATTTTAAAATAGCCTTATTTAACCTGTGGCAGGGAAGACATTAATCCCCTGAACTCCTTCCCGTAGTGGGGCAGGTACGGGATGTGATGGATGGTACATGATGGCCTTTTATTGGTCAAATAGGTTAGGCTCTAGGCAAAGTACAGGAAGGGCTGAGACAGCAAGAAGTAATTAGCACCAAAACACTTAGACCAACTTCCAACAGAGGCACCCTTTCTGCTTCTTGGAATGAGTCATTTATTGGTCTGTCCTGGGTGTTAGTCAAATGGACCATTCATGTGTCCACTAGCGAGAAGAGTCATCCACCCTCAAAATGGAGTAAAAAATAAAACCTGCTTATGAAATGGAGTCCCTTATATCTGCAGCAAAGCAGTCTTTCCCAGAGATGACAGTGCCCTAGCACACATGAACTCAGAGAAGCTGGAACCGCATGCACAAGACCAGTGTGAGATCAAGGCAGCCCCAAGTCCCCGCACGGATGGGGAAGAAGCTCACGAAGCCTCGCCCCTGTCTCAGGAGCTATTGGCAGTTGACGGTGGGGAGTTAGAGTTGAATTTCTTTAGGAATGTGGCCCTGCTAGATGGCCCATATGCCAGCAGATGGTCCCACATCTAGAGAAAGCAAGCACATAATGTTGGGAGAAAAAAAGTAAAGAAGAGAGAGGAGGAGTTTCAGGGAAGGGAATGAGGGATGGATTTGTCAAAATACACTATATGAATGTATGATTTTTTTTGTTTTTTTGTTTTTGTTTTTCAAGACAGGGTTTCTCTGTGTAGCCTTGACTGTCCTGGACTTGCTTTGTAGACCAGGCTGGCCTCGAACTCACAGAGATCCACCTGCCTCTGCCTCCCAAATGCTGGGATTAAAGGCCACCACTGCCTGGAAAATGTATGAATTTTTTTTTTTTTGAGACAGGGTTCTTCTACCAGACTGGCCTCACACTCAGATATCTGCCTGCATCTTAAGTACAGGGATTAACAGTAAGTGCTACCACGCATGGCTATGAGACCCTGTCTTTAAAGGAGCAACTAACCCTGTGAGCCTGTTGGCTACAAGGAAGGATGTCATGGATGACTCTACATTTTAGGGCTGGTAACTGAATAGTGTCAGTCATATATATTAGGACAATTAAATGAGAGGGACATTTGGAGGGGGCAAATAAGTACTTGGAAAGGGACAAGAAAAAAGATAAAGGGTTGGGGTTTATGTGTGTTAGATTTTTTAAAAAATATTTTACGTGTGTGTGTGAGTGTGTAAGTGTGTGTGTGTGTGTATGAGAGAAAGAGAGAGAGAGAGAGAGAGAGAGAGAGAGAGAGAGAGAGAGAGAGAGAGAGAAAGATGGTATGTGTGCAGGTAAGTACCCACAGAGGACAGAGGAGAGTGTTGGGTCCCCTAGAGCTGGAATTACAGGCAGTTGTGAGCTGCCCAATGTCGGATGTTGGGAGCTGAACTTGGGTCCTCTGCAAGGGCTGCAGATGCACTGACCTGCTGAGTCACTTCTCCAGTCCTCTCCCCTCTCTCTTCAGACTAGAAAGACAACATGAAAGTTTTCAGCATAAAAAAAGAAGAGAAAGAAGCTAAGGGACTTCTCAGAATGGGTCTGACAGGTTCATAGGTAAGGTGGGGGATCTCTTCCTAGTGTTGTCTTTGGAGGTTAACAGGAGTTATTGGCAAAGGCAACCCAAGGCCAATTTATACCCACGAGGAGGGCGTCTAACAATGAGAACCTTTACGGAGTGTGATGGACTTGCTCTCACGCGCAGCTCCATGGCAACCGAGTATCGGTATTGAGCAGGATGTTCATTAGGCTTCCGTTATGAAGGCATAAGTGGAAAATTACAGAATGCCCAAAGTGAATCAGACAGGGCTATCAAATACAGAGACACAATAGTACACTGTATTACAAGGATCTCACTCTTGATTCCCCTAGGCTCCCCAGTTCTTCTGATCTCAGTGGAAAGAATTCAGACAAGACCCAGTGGGCTCAGTATAGGAGACACGTAAGGATTTACTACAAAGTAAGAAACACTCTTTTTTTTTTTTTTTTTTTTTTTGTTTCTGAGACAGAGTTTCTCTGTGTAACCATGGCTGTACTGGACTAGCTCTGTAGACCAGGCTGGCCTCGAACTCACAGTGATTTGCCTGCCTCTGCCCCCCCAAGTGCTGGCATGAAAGGTGTGTACCACCATGCTGGACTGTAGGAAGCACTCTTAAGGGTGAGAGACAATGGTGGCCTAAGGCGCTGTTGTGGAGGGTACAATCTCAAGGGAGAAAACAAGCAATACCTAGAAAGACCACTGTGCCAAGCCATATACTTTGGCAGCTTTATGCTACTTTCTGAAGTGTCTGCATCCCATAGCCTTTCCTACGGGGAGCATGTTCCTATCCAGGCAATTAAGAGGCTCGTGGGATGAACTCCCAAAGGGAGGGGGACAATGGTATGTCTTTGTTCCTTACCAGGAAGCCTCCTGCTTGATAATAATCACAAAATGTTCCTGGCAGTTCATAAAGTCGTGTCCCCATCCAGGCCCCGAGATAACACTCAGATTTCATTCTTTTGACTAAAATCATGTAACAGAGCAGATTAAAGAGTGTTAAAGAGATGGGCTGAAGAGAGAGCTCAGTGGTTAAGGGTAGGTGCTGCTCTTCCAGAGCACCTGGGTTGGGTACTTCTACCTACCATTGGACAGCTCAAAATGGCCTCTAACCACAGATTCAGGGGATCTGACCACATCTTCTGGGTGCCTGCACTCATGTACACATGAGCATGTGTGTGCATGCACAGGCACACACACACACACACACACACACACACACACACACACACACACACACACACAGTTGCATACATATAATTTCAAAAATAAATATATGTCCTTTTAAAAGAAGCTGATGTGGCCGGGCTATTGTGGCTCACGCCTTTAATCCCAGTACTCGGGAGGCAGAGGCAGGTGGATTTCTGTGAGATCGAGGCCAACCTGGTCTACAAAGTGAGTCTAGGACAGC
The DNA here is from genome assembly GCF_964271855.1 of Acomys minous. NCBI lineage: Eukaryota > Metazoa > Chordata > Mammalia > Rodentia > Muridae > Acomys > Acomys minous. The sequence goes on along the minus strand of NC_140495.1, from coordinate 65,145,296 downwards.
CAAGGCTACACAGAGAAACCCTGTCTCAGAAAACCAAATAAAATAAAATAAAATAAAAGCTGATGTGTTGACACACAGCTTGACTCCCAGCATCACAGAGGCAGAAGCCCATGAGTCTTTGTAAGCTTCTGGCCAATCTGATCAACATAAGGAATTTCAGGACTGCCAAGGCTACACAGTGATATCTTTAAAAAAAAAAAAAAAAAGGAAGAAAAAAGAAACAAAAGAACAAATAAAGACAGAAAAGAGGGAAAATTTTTTTTTTTCCGAGACAGGGTTTCTCTATGAAATAGCCCTGGCTGTCATGGAACTCTCTTTGTAGACCAGGGTGGCCTCAAACTCACAAAGATCTGCCTGCCTCTGCCTCTGGAGTGCTGGGATTATTAAAGCTGTGTCCCATTACGCCCAGCTGGAAATGAACATTTTAAAGAAAAAATTATAATCTATAAAAATAGCCTTGGAACACCAGGAAGAGATAGCTGTCCCTTAATGGGCCTCAGCAAAACCCTGCTCCATCCAAGTTACTCCCTTCCTGTCTAGCTGAGAGCTAACCTTTCACATAATAGTTTTCAGCTCAAAACAGGGACAACCGTAACACCTTTGCCACCCTTAAACTTAACATATTAACAGGGACATAGGAGGCAGCATAACAGGTCTGGCAACATTAGGGCCTCACAGCTGACTATGATAATGATCTATCTCTAAGGCCGATAATTTTCTAAGTAGCTAGCTAGCTTCCTGACATGGTAGAGGATAATCCTGGGAGGGTGGGGGGGGATATTGTCCTAGTGTCATTCTGTGGGTGTGCCAAGTGTCTTGACACAAAACAGCACAGGGGAGGAAAGAGTTAGTTTGGCTTATAACTCCCAAGGGTATGACTTCTGGGAAGTCAGGGTGTGAGCCCGAGCTGCTCATGACGTCCCATGCATAGTCACAAGCAAAGAGCAGTCACAGGCATGCTCATAGCCTGCCCTGAGGTGGACTCTCTTCCCAGGCAGTTCTAGGTTGACAATTAAAGCTAGCCAGCACAAATACTAAGAGTGGGAAGCAGTAACTGCCTTTGAGTGGAGCTACTTTATTTTATTTTAGATAACAGACTCTTGATTGGAAACAGACCTGGGAAAGAATTTGTACTCCGATGCTAGTGGTATTGTTCTACTAACTATGTAAATGTCATTGTGCTTTTCAGATGAGTCCAGTTATGTGATTTAGGGTGGCCTTGAACTTCCACTTCTCCTGGCTTTTCCCTCCCCAGTGTAACTCTCTTGACGTCATGAAAGAGTTTTTTTGTTTGTTTGTTTTTGTTTTTCGAGACAGGGTTTCTTTGTGTAGCCTGGCTGTCCTAGACCCACTTTGTAGACCAGGCCGGCCTTGAACTCACAGCGATCCACCTACCTCTGCCTCCCGAGTGCTGGAATTAAAGGTGTGAGCCACCATGCCCGGCTCCTCATGGAAGAGATTCTTAAGTGACAACTTTATACTCCTCCCTTTGGCTGTGGGACTGTTGAGACTGTGGTCCTCAAGAAACTGGAATTCCCTTGAGGATCTCATACTAGGTGAAGGAAAGGGCAGAGACTTCAAATGACCTCCCAAGAAAGCCTACCTTGTTAGGGCTACCAGAGCACATGTTTGACACTAAGGATCCCCATTACTCCCCAGCCCCCCCCCCCCACTATTTTAGTGACTGAGATTACAGATGCCATTATGCCTGGCTTCCTCTTCCTTCTTTTCTGTCTTCTTCTTCTTCTTCTTCTTCTTCTTCTTCTTCTTCTTCTTCTTCTTCTTCTTCTCCTCCTCCTCCTCCTCCTCCTCCTCCTCCTTCTTCTTCTTCTTCTTCTTCTTCTTCTTCCTCTTCTGTAACTTATTTACTTATTTGTGAGCATTGATTGATGTTTGCCTGCATGTATGTTTGTGTGAGGGTGTCAGCTACCCTGAAACTGGAGTTACAAACAGTTGTGAGTTGCCATATGGGTCCTGGGGCCTTGAACTCATAGAGATCCGCCTGCCTCTGCTTCCCTGAGTGCTGAGATCAAAGGCGTGTGCCTCCACACATGGCTTTCTTTTAGTTTTTGAGATTACAAAATACATCATTTCCTCCTTCCCTTTTCTCCTTCCAAAGCCTCCCATATATCTCTCCTTGCTCTCTTTCTAATTTCATGGCCTCTTTTTTTCATTAATTGTTGTTGTATGCATATCCGTGTATATATAACATGTACATATGTATCTATGTATATTATACCTAAATATATAAATACTACTTGCGTGATCTGTAGCCTGTCTGGTACTTGTATGTATATGTTTTTCAGGACTGAGTATCTGTTACTGGATATCCAATTGGTGTAGTCTTCCCCAAGGAAGACTATTTCGCCTGCTCTCAGCATCCCTTAATTGCCTGTAGTTCTCTGTGAAGTGTTGAGGCCTAATTTGCTCCTTGCCATCCCAGTCTATGGTGTTGTCCTCGATAAGCTCAAGCTTAGGCGGTTCTGATGGTGGGTGTGGCTCCTGACACTCCTGGGAGACACAATCTCAAAATAAACTCCCCGCCTCTCTGCATCTTATAATTTTTTCCACCTTCATAATGGTACCTGAGACTTGGGTACAAGAGTTGTGTTGTGGATGCGTCAGTTGGCACGGTGCTCCACAACTTTTGTTTGGTTGTGCTAATGGTCACCGTCTGTTGCAAAGAGAAATTTCTTTGATGAGGATGAGGGCCACACTTTTCCATGGGTATAAAGACAAATATTTCGAATATAGTTAGGGATTACACTGGGCTAGTAAACTGTGGTTGTAGGTTCTCCTCCAAGATCCATGACATCACTAGTTCTGGGGAGTTGGCTAGGTTTCCACTACCAGGCATGATTTCCCTCTTATTCAGTGGTTCTAAAGTCTAATTAGAGAGCTGTTGGTCACAATCAAGACACACATGCCACTACTGCACTCTTCGGGTTACTGTGCCACGCTGGTTGTTGGGGTTCATAGGCATCCCAGCTGGGTAGGACTGTTGGCTGCTTCCCTACTTTGAAAGCTTGTATGGTGCCTTCTAGAATCATAAAAGTTAGTCCTCAGGGAGCAAGCTTTCAGGTCAGTTCAAGCTCAGGGGCCCCTGGGCTCTGAGTCTGAAGTACATACTGTCTTCAGCAATAGGGGTTTGCCTTCTACCTCTGGGGAACATCCAAGGACAATAGCAATAACCTATATATAATGTTTTGGGAGTCTCTTGGACACTGTATGTTTGTCTTCCTGAGTCTGGTCTATCTCACTTGATATGTAGTTTTCTAGTTCCATCCATTTACCAGGCTAGACCCTAGAGAGAAGTCTCTATGGTGTGTGTGTGTGTGTGTGTGTGTGTGTGTGTGTGTGTGTGTGTGTGCGCGCTTATGATGCATATATATATGTGAGTGCAGGTATGCTTGTATTGTGTTGTTGGGGGTTGGCCTGGCGCTATGTATTCTAATGCTAATTATTGGCTCCCAAGATTTGGTTGCTCATTCTCACATACACCTGTCTTTGTTGTGTAAACCTTGCTCTACCTAATTTAAAGTTGATTGGTTAATAAAAAATGTGGGATGCTCGGACTTGGCAGAAGAGAAAAGGTGGAGCAGAGAGAGGTTCCTGGGCTGTGGGTTGAGGGAGGACAACGAGGCCAGAGGAGAAGATGGAGAAAGAGGACATGGCCTGATGGAGCAGATCCAACCCAGAAAGGACCACTCATCGGCAAGTAACTTGCAGTGTGTACCTGAGAGCGACCTAAATAAATTAGAGGGTTGATAATTGCTTTAAGCTTGTAAAATAAATCATAGTCTCAGTGTGCGGTTATTTGGGAAAATTACTGGTTGAGGAGTAATAAGGCTTTCCTAATATATGAGCAAATATTAATTATTAATGTTCATATATACTATGGTGTATGCGTGGAGGTCAGAGGACGGTTTTAGAGAGTCAGTCTCTTTTCCCTTGCTATGTCAGGGTCTTTCTGGATTTTTCCACACTGAATGCTTATAGACAGCTGGCTCCCTGGTTTATGGGGATCCTCTTGCTCTACCTCCCATCTTGCCTAGGAATGTTGAAATTAAAGATGCCCATCACCACATCCATCTTTTTTAATTTTATTTTTGAGACAGGGTTTCTCCGTGTAGCCTTGGCTGTCCTAGACTCACTTTGTAGAGCAGGCTGGCCTGGAACTCACAGAGATACACCTGCCTCTGCCTCCCAAGTGCTGGGATTAAAGGTGTGCGCCACCACGCCTGGCAGTAATGCATTTATGTAAATATATATGTTAGTAATTATTATACCACTCACCCATATTAACATTATATTACACATAGTAACTTAAACAACACTAAGTCAACAAACAAAACGATGGAGGGATGGCTTGATTAGGGCTGACTTGCTGAGGAAAGTTCAAAGTGGGTTTTGAACAGAACTAATGGAGTGGTCACTGTCACTGCCAGCTGCCAACATGTCAGCTCCTCACTAAGGAAATAGCACTTGCTTTTGTGAGGCAATTGGGGGAAAGCAGCTACATTATTTTATAGGTGGACCAGAATAGTTCAAGCCTCATGGTAAAGGTTGTTGGTCAGTGGTTCTCAACCTGTGGGTCTCGACCCCCTTTGGAAGTCATGTATCAGATTTTTACATTATGACTCGCAACAGTAGCAAACATACAGTTATGAAGTAACCACGAGATAGTTTTATGGTTGGAGGAGTCATCACAACATTCAGAACGGTATTAGGGTCACAGCATGAGGAAAGTTGAGAACCACTGTTAAATCTCGGTGGTTCAGGATCCTTGGCAAAAGTCGTTTTCAGGAAGGCAGAGCCAGTGCAGTGAAATGCCCACTCACTTCAAGATAGTTTGCAGAGGGTGAGATCAATTAGGTTGGGTGTGAACATATTTACGCTCTATTCCATTCCGAGGAGGTGACTCAGAATTCCGAAGGTCCCCGGACCAGCCACCCACCCACAGCTGCTTTCTGGGCATTCTTTAACTCTGAGGCCATAATGATTGGTTGATTGCAAACCCTGTTGTCTCCTAACCGCCTGCCAGGGAAGGGGCTGGTGGAGGGGAGGGTGTGAGGTGGAGAACAGACTCCAGAGGAGGAAAGAAAGAGAGGGAGGGAGGAGATACCGTCAGTTTCCTCAGGTTGACAAAATATTTGCCCAGATCAAAGCGGAAGATACTGAGGTCCACCCACTTAGGTGACGTAATAGGGAATTTTGTTAGCATGGCCAAACATTTAGATATATATCTAACTAGCAAACAAACACGTGTTCGCTTGTCATCCTTTGGGGTTTCCTGCTCTTCATCCAGTTGCCAGTAATCTATGGAAGAGGATCGCTAAGATTTGTTTGTTTGGGGTGTGTGTGTGTGTGTGTGTGTATATTTGTGTGTGACATGTATGTGTGGGTGCCTGAAGATCCCAGAGGAATGTGTGGAATCCCCTGGCGCTGGAGTTACAGGCAGTTGTGAACTGCTCTACTTCAGAGCTGAGAATCAACACTGGTCCTCTGGAAGAGCAGGAAGCTCTCTTAACCACTCAGCCATCTCTCCAGCCCTGGAAGCGGCTCTCTAAAGGAAATTTATTATATTTAAAAAATAATTTAATATCTAATCATACAGTTAATTGGCCTATCTCTTGAGAAAAACTAGGAAAGAGGAAGCCATCCTGTTTTAGTAAATCAGAAGAAATTAATTTATTTCTTATTTCTAAATTGCCACTCCCGTTCCCTGTCTTCCCCCTTCACCCCCACCCTGCCTCTCCCTTCTTCCCCCCTCCCATTTCTTACAGTGAATGGGGAGGAAGGGAGAGTCCACAGGATCTTAATTGCTAATGACTAAGGTTAGATATGCTGGCTAATATTTACCTATAGTAAACAGGATTGTCCCGGTTTATTCAGACTCAAAGCATTTCTTGTCTGGAAGCAGCAACCCAATAACCTTCAAAGGCAAGAACATGATAACTGGGGGAATTCCTCTCTTTATTTGTTTATCTTTTGAGGCAAAGTCTGGAATACCACAGAGTGGCTGCAAATTCACTTCTGATTCCCCTCTCCCTCCTCCTGTGCTGAGTTCGCAGGTGTGTGCCACTAAGCCCTGCTCTTTCCTTCTTTAGCACTAGAAAAATTATACTTATTTTATATATATATATTTTTGTTTTGTTTTGTTTTGTTTTGTTTTGTTTTTTGAGGCAGGGTTTCTCTGTGTAGCCTTGGCCATCCTGGACTCACTTTGTAGACCAGGCTGGCCTCGAACTCACAATTTATACTTATTTTTAAATCTCCTTTTCCCAAAGTTTTGAAAACTTCAATGGAATCTCATAAATTTCCTTTAAAATCTAGGCATGAGCTGGCCTTGAATCCCAGCAGGGGGAGGTAGATTTTGAGGAGTTTGAGGCGTTCCAGGCCAGCTAATGCTACAGGTGTGAAGTCTTGTCTAAATAAACAAATTCTAGGAATGGGCTGGTGAGATGGCTCATCTGATAAAGGCAGCTTGCTCCCTAGCATGACCACCCAAGTGCGATCACCAAGAGTTTCCTACATGTTGCCCTCTGACCTGTGCATGCATGTGTGCCTTGACATCCCTCTCCAATAAATACATAAATAAACACAGATGAGACATTATAAAATTGGGCTGTTGAGACAGCTCACCAGGAAAATGCACTTCCTGTCTGACCAGAGGATCTGAGTTTGATCCTTGAGCCCCACATTGGGGAAAGAGAGAAAAACAAACAAACAAACAACAACCACCACCACCCCACGAAACTCTTGTAAATTGATCTCTGACCTCCATTATGTGTATCTTGGCTCATGTGCACACCCTTCACCCAAACTAAATAAAATCTAACAACAATAACAAGGAAGAATGATTTGAAGTTAAAATGGTTGGATTGGAGAGAAAGCCCCTTGATGGAATGTTTGCCTAACAAGAGGGAGCCTTTCGCCAGTGGGACCCTGATGCCGGCAGCTGGACCTAGGACAGCCTGGAGCTTTGTTTGCAGTGTCTGCCTGGGTATATTTACACCCAACAGTAGCAGCAGCTCAGAGTCAAGGCGGAACTGCATTAAGCAACTTAAATTGGAAAGGGTTTCTGGAGCCCTTACATGCCTGCCGTTCCAGGATTTGGGGGGGTGCAGACAGGATGAGGAGGAACAGGTGTTCAAGGGTATCCTCTGCTACAAAGTGAGTTCAAATCTAGCCTGGGCTACATATGACCTCTCAAAGTTTTCATTTATACTCCAATGAGCACTAGCAACAGCCCTCAGACTGAAGCTGCTACTGTTTGAGAATTTGACATTTTTCTCTTTGATGTTTTCGGTTTGTCCTGGTTCCTTTTTAACTTTCTTATACTTAATAATACAACCAAACCTAACTAAATGCCAACCTTAAAAAGGGTTCAAGGTTGGCTGGAGAGATGGCTCAGTGGCTAAGAACATTGGCAGCTCTTCCAGAGGTCCTGAGTTCGATTCCCAGCACCCACATGGCAGCTCACAACTGTCTGTAACTCCAGTTCCAGGGGATCCAACACCTTCTCTGGCCTCTGTGGGTACCAGTGATGTACTTGGTGTATAGAAACACATGCAACAAAATACTCACACACATAAAATAAAATAATAAATTATTTTTTAAAAAGGTTTCAAGGTGGTTGCAAGTTACAAATTCTTGCCGGGCATGGTGGCACATACCTTTAATTCCAGCACTCGGGAGGCAGAAGCAGGCGAATCACTGTGAGTTTGAGGCCAGCCTGGTCTACAAAGCCTGGTCTACAGCCAAGGCTATACATAAAAACCCTGTCTTAAAAAAAAAAAAACCAAAAAGAGTGGGTTGCTGGCCGCTGGCGGGGGCAAGGTGGGGTCGGTGGTGGGGTTGGCAGCATTGCGGGACTGTGGACAGAGCCCCAGTGCACACACAGCTGCTATATAATATAGATCAGATATGATCCTGTAGGAGGACCAAGCCCAGGACAGTGACAGCCTGGTCACTGGTGGATGAACAGGGAGGAGGAATTCTTTGATGCCGTTACAGGCTTTGATTGCGATAACTCTACAGGGGAATTTTCAGAGGCAAATAAAATCAGTGGGATGATTGATTTGGATACTAGCAAAAGTACTAGGAGTGGGAAAAGTGGGGAAAGACCACCACAAGAGAATGAAATTCAAAAGCACAGGACAGCCCTTTCTGCCCCCATGTTCACCAGAAGTGATTTCAGCGTGGGGAGTATCCTGAAAAAGTGCTTTGGCTTGGAGCTATCCAAGATCACAATGCCAATCGCCTTCAATGAGCCACTGAGCTTCCTACAGCGGATCATGGAGTACACGGGGCATGTGTACCTTATTCACAAAGGCTCAAATCGGTCCCAGCTTCTGGAAAGGATGCAGTCCTTAGCTACCTTTGCAGTCTCAGCTGTGCCTTCCCAGAGGGAGGGAACCGGCCAGCCCTTTAACCTGCTCTTGGGGGAGACGTGTGAATTGATCACGGAAGACGTAGGGTTCAGATTCATATCTGAGCTGGTCCGTCATCACCCTTCTATTAGTGCATTTTATTCAGAAGGTCTCAACCAAGACTTCATGTTCCATGGTTCCATCTACCCAGTGCTGGGGCAAGAGTGTCGAGGCGGAGTCCCGGGCAGACTGCCGTCTCCGCCCTCACATCCGTGGCATGGAGAATGGCAACATGGATCCGGCCAGCCAAGGAGAAGGAGCGACTAGAGAAAAACCAGAGAGAAGCCAGAAAAGAGCATGCCGAAGAGGAAACAGGGTGGCAGACCAGGTGGTTCTATCCAGGCGACAAATCTTACACAGGAAATCCTGATTGGCTATATGCAGGGGATTACTTTGAGCGTAATTTCTCAGACTGCCCAGCCATCTAGTAAGTAAGGCCTGGGAGCCCAGGAGGAGACCTGTGAGGTTGGACTGCTCGAACAGCATCCGAGCTTCACGGTGGCAGACACCAGCTTCTCTCGCCACAGTCGTGGAGATAGCCTCAGACCTGACGGAGGACTTCATTTAGCCTCTGATTGGCCAGCTCTTCACTATGTCGCAGCCCTTCGTGAAGCTCCACTTTGGGTCTTCACATTCACTGAGGCCTCAGAAGAACTCTACAGTACTTTTTCACAGGTGACAGAAGTACACAAGGCCAGCTGAGCTGGCAGCACACTGCTACAAGATGTGTAAGGAAAAAGAACCAGCAGGGCCAGTGTGCTCCTCTTAAGGCCGTGGTGTGCGTCTCTGGAAGAGTTTCACACCCAACGAAGAAGGGACGTGGATCTTGAAAACAATCTGTAGGCCGGGGTCCTCTTTACTGTGGAGGGCATCTGTGAGATAAAGTGAGGAGTTGCCAGATTCTGTGTTTTCTACCAATCTTGAATAAGGCAAAGATCACTTTAGAAATGATTTAATTGAAACCGCTTGAGGGATCTGCTGAAGCGCAGCAAATACATAGTCGCCGCTGTGTACTGTCCAAACAAAAGTGTCCCTGTGACAAGCCGGAGTGGCGGGAACACTGTGACTTAGATGAGAAACCACCAGGGCTGCTCCCAGCCCACCAGGAGGCCCTGCCTCTGGCCACAGCACCCCCACAGCTTTACTGTCACTGTGGACCACACCTGTCTCTGAGGGCTCATTTCCTCACTCGCCTCTCCTGTGTGTTCCCTCCCCATCCCCCAAAGTCTTGTGTTTGGTTTCCCCTGCATGCGTGTTTCAGTCCAGGCAATTTGCATTTGGTTGTGTGCAGTGGGAGGTCAGAAACAAGATCTAATTACCTGGTGTCATTAAAATTGGTTTCATAAACACACAAATTCTTTTAGTCTAAGGAGTGCTAGAGAGGACAAAATCCCTCTTGAAAACTGGTGTAGGGGCTGGAGAAATGGGTCAGTGGTTAAGAGCACATATGGCTCTCGCAGAGGACCTGAGTTCAGATCCCAGCACCCGTGCTGGGAAGCTCATGACCCTCTGTAACTCCAGCTTTAGGGCGTCTGATGCTTCTGACCTCCAAACACACCTGCACATAATTTAAAAAATTAAAAATACATCTAAGAAAATAAAAGGAAAATGGAGACCAAGGTTTCCGGCTCAATGACGGGAGAAGCCACAAGATGCTGGTGCCCTTGCCACCCTTTGGTCCGTGTAACAGTGGTGGCACACGCTTTTAATCCCAGCACTCAGGAGACAGAGGCAGAAGGATCATTGTGAGTTCGAGGACAGCCTGGTCTACAAAGGGAGTCCAAGACAGCCAAGGCTACATAGAGAAACGCTGTCTCAGAAAGGCAAAACAAAAACAAAAGAAGATCACTGGGGTCAGCCTGGGGTACATAGTGAGTTTACGGCCATCCTGGGCTACACAGAGCGATCTTGATTCACAAAACGAAACACATTTTAAAGATGGTGGTTACGTTTTGAAGCAAAATTACATTAAAGTGTTACCCTTTTGTCACTTTGGGAGGGAGTCCAATTACTTAGTTTTTAAATGACATGTTACTTATTTATTGTGCAGTGTATATGCCCACATGTCTTACAGTGTATTTGTGGAGCTCAAAGACAGCTTTCAGGAGTCAGTTCTCTCTTTCCACCCCGTGGCCTGAGGGGTGGAAGTAAGTTAGGTCACAGGTCTTGGCAAGCAATCATCTTTATCTGCCGAGTTATTTCAGCCACCTAAGCATACGAATTTGTTAAAAGCTTTATTTATATATTTTAATTAATTAATCAATCAATTAATGAATTTGGGTTTTCAAAACAGGGTTTCTCTGTGTAGCCTTGGCTGTCCTGGACTCCCTTTGTAGACCAGGATGGCCTCGAACTCACAGGGATCCTTCTGCCTCTGCCTCCCAAATGCTGGGATAAAAGGCGTGCACCACTGGGCCCGGCTATTTATTTTTATTTTTGTGTGTGGGAGTGTTTACCTGCACATATGCATGTGCACCGTGTATGTGTGATGCCCCCGGAGGCCAGAAGAGAGGGGAATCTTCTGAAACTGTAGCTATGGATTGTGAACTTCTGTGTAGGTTCTGCAAACGGGACCTGGTTCCTCCCTTTCTTTCTCTCCTATGCTGGCTATCACTATGCAGCCATGGCTACATTGGAACCAGCAATCCCAGAACTCTGTCTCCTGTGTGCTGGGATTTCAGGCTTATGCCATCAGACCCTGAAAGTTATTTATTTATTTTTAATAATAAGAATGTCAATCATTTATTTCATCATTAAAGAAATCCAAACCCTCTAAAACCATATAATATTTGATTTACTTGTGAACAGGTTTTGTTTTTGTTTTTTTAATTAATTTATTCATATTACATCTCAATTGTTAGCCCTTCCCTTGTATCCTCCTATTCCTCCCTCCCTCCCACTTCCCCCCTTCTCCCCTCCCCTATGTCTGTGATTGAGGGAGACCTCCTCCCCCTGTATATGCTCTTAGAGTATCGAGTCTCTTCTTGGTAACTTGCTATCCTTCCTCTGAGTGCCGCCAGGCCTCCCCATCCAGGGGACGTGGTCAGAAAAGGGGCACCAGAGTTCGTGTGAGAGTCAGATCTCACTCTCCACTCAGCGGTGGAGAATATCCTGTTCATCAGCTAGGTCTGGGTAGGGGTTCGAAGTTTACTGCCTATATTCTCCTTGGCTGGTGCCTTAGTTTAAGGAGGACCCCAGGACCCAGATTTGCCTGTCATAAAGTTCTTTTTGTAGGTTTCCAGGACCCTGTGGATCCTTCTATTTCCCCCATTCTTCTGGTGCTTTCTCAGAAAGATGGGAATAGGGCTTCCTCAAGACCCAGCTATCCCACTCCTTGGAATATACCCAGAAAATGCCCTACCACACAACAGAGACATATGCTCAACCATGTTCATAGCTGCTTTATACATAATTGGCAGAACATGGAAACAGCCTAAGTGTCCCCTCAGTAGAAGAATGGACTAAGAAACTGTGGTACATTTACACTATGGAATACTACTCAGCTATTAAAAACAAGGAATTCCCGAAATTTGTGGACAAATGGATTGAACTAGAAATTATCATAATGAGTAAGTTCACCCAGAAGCAAAAAGAAACAAACGGTATATACTCACTTATATCGAGACACTAGTCCAAGGGATACGTCCCATGAAAAACTTTACTTACCAGGAAAGTGGGTCAGAGGAGAGGACATCCTATTGAGATTTTAGAGTAGCACAGACCCTGAAAGTTTTTTCCCCCTTTCCAAAGGCTTACTGATCTGGCTCGTATCTTTTTAAATACTTAAGACATTTACACATGTATGAGTGTTTGACTTGAGCCTTGTCAAGGCGCAATTGTGGATTTATTTCCATGCCAACTCTTGTCAGTCAAGAAGAGAACCGTCTTGGACCAGTGTTGCCATCTAGTGGTTAATAGGGAAAATGCAAGACAAATTTACCATGCGCAGCGTCGCTGAAGTCCCTCGCCTAATGAGGTTTACTGGTAATTGGTAGCACAGGTAGAGAGATAATTAGTTTTCTTTAAGGATATGACCTTGACCTCTGGTAGTTCTAACAGAGTCAGTGGACGGCCACACACCCAAGAGTATATAGGCAGCACTCACTGGGCAAGTGAGATTTTAGGGTGGTGTTGTTTGTTTGTTTTTGTCTTCTCTTTTCATGAATGACAAGGTTGGTGAGATGGCTCAGCTATTAAGAGCAGTGACTGTTGTTGCAGAGGCCACGGGTTCAATTCCCAGCATGGTACCAGTGATCCAACACCCTCTGGCCTTCCTAGGCACCAGGCACACACGAAGGCAAAACACCCCACACATAAAAATAAATAAAAATTTAAATAAATGAATGAAGACACAAAGTTGGATGGATATGGAATGAGGGTGGATCTGGAAAAAAATGGAGAAGGGAGTAAATATGACCAAATACAATTTGATGTACGTACAATGTATGCAAATTTTAAAGTCTTAAAAAGTATTAAAGAGGGCCAGGAGTGGTGGCTCAGAGGTTAAGAGCACTAGCTCTTCTTTCAAAGGTCCTGAGTTCAATTTCCTGCAACCACATGGTAGCTCACAACCACCTATAATGAGATCTGGTATCCTCTTCTGGCCTGCTGCCTCACATGCAGGCACAACACTGTGTACTTAATAAATAAATCTAAAAAAAGTGTTAACAATATTTTTAATATTTTATTATTAAAAGTTAAAACAGATGCCTTTAATCCCAGTACTCAGGAGGATGACGCAGGTGGATCTCTGTGAGTTGAAGGCCAGCCTGGTCTACAAAGTGAGTCCAGGACAGCCAAGGCTACACAGAGAAATCCTGTCTCAAAAAACCTAGGGAAAAAAAGTCAATGAAGATCATTTCTTTCTTCCACACACAGGCAGATGCTGATAACACACACACACACACACACACACACACACACAAACTTGCACACACATACATACAAATATGTACACACACAGGTACACACAAATATGTACAGACATGCACACACACATAAGTGCACACACACACACACACATACATGAACACACAGGCATTTTTTCTTACTGTTGATTGTCTGGTCCTCCAAAAGGCAATTTTCCTTCTCCTTGATCTTCATTTGTGAATCCTATCACTCAAATTAATGAAAGCCATATGACTTTTGGAGAAACTGAATACAGCGTAGACCGTGTTAGATACTATTTGTTTGTGAGATAGAATCTCACATGTAGCCAAGACTAGCCTAGAACTTGCCTCTATTTCCTGAATGTTGGGATTATAGACATGGGCCATGGGCTTTCAGAATTCTATGCAGCTTTAAAAGAGTTTCTTGCCTTCCAAGTGAACCTGCTTTCCTTCATCCACCAGCATTCAGAAAAAATTAAAGTGATATAATTTTAATGATTATTTAATACATATGTGTTGGCTTCTATTTTCTGAAGGAAAACTGGTGGGCTGAACTGAAAAAAACACTCTACCACTCCTTTGGAAAAAAATCTTTTTATTTTGTGAGAGGGTCTAAGAACTGTGAGATAATTCCTTTTTGTTTTGTTTAGATTTTTGAGACAGGGTTTCTCTGTGTAGCCTTGGCTGCCCTAGAACTCTCTTTGTAGACCAGGCTGGCCTCGAACTCACAGAGATCCACCTGCCTCTGCCTCCCAAGTGCGGCATTAAAGGTGTGTGCCACCACCACCCAGCCAAAACTCACTATTTTCTTAGGCATGACCCTGCTACAAACTGTGTGCTTTAAACAGCCACCTTTCTGCTGACTCATCTGTTCTGAGGGAACAGTAAGTCCCCAACGTCTGGCATTTTTGTAAAAATAGACCAATAGATTAGCAGCTGATAAGAGGGTCCCCAGAATAAACCCACTCACCCTGCTTTGAAACTTCTCAAAGTTTTGAACTCGTTTTTTAGGGGGAGGACAGGGAAACAGGGTCTCTCAGTGTGGCCTTGGGGAGTTTGAAAGCAGAAGAAGGAGGAGCTTGTGCATGTTCCGGGGTGACTGTGAGTAGCGTAGCCCTGTGGGGCTGAGAGGCGGGAGGAAGCCCAAAGGAAGGCAGCCTCCTCCTCTACCCAGGAAAGCTAGGTGAACCTGCAGTGCTTCCCGAATTACTCAACAACTGTGTAAGCAGTATTTTCCTTTACTCACCCACACTTTCCCTACCTTTAATTAATTTGGTTAAAAAAAAAATCTATTGATAACACTGAGATCACAGTCAACCCACCCTCAGCTCAGGAAGAGAAAAAGAATTCCATTGCCCAAAAAATGAAAATTTTTTTCCTGCAAAAATCATGCCATCACAGTGTTTTAGGAAACAAAGAAACTTGCCTGCACAAATAAATGGCTTGAAGTGATCAGTAATTAATATCATCAGGAGAGGTTTGCCAGATATGGAAGGAATTTGACTGTGCAATCCTCCAACACAAATATCCCACTGGCCAGAAACTGCTTTTTGGCAGAGATTGCTTGCAGTGGTGTTAGTATGACACAGGCTGAGCCAGGCATGGTGCACACCTGTGATGCCAGCACATGGCAGGTGAAAGCAGGAGGATCAGGAGTTCAAGACCAGCCAAGGCTAAGTGAGACCCAGTTTCAACCAACAACAAAAAGGATTGAATTAGGGCCTTCAAAATAGTTCATTCAGAAAAAAAATAGTTCATTCAGTAAGAGTTTGCTGTGTAGGCCTGGAGATATAGTTATCTCTTAAATTTATGAGAAGGTAGAAGGGGAGAAATGACTCCACAGAGTTATCTTCTGTCCTCTACATGCATGCTGCAGCATATATGCGCGCGCACACACACACACACACGCACACATACACACACACACACCCTCAGCACCCCCCCCAACACACACACACAAAACCAATATAGACTTTTTTCCCCCCAAGGACAGGGTTTCTCTGTGTAGCCTTGGATATCCTGGACTTGCTTTGTAGACCAGGCTGGCCTGGAACTCACAGTGATCCACCTGCCTTTGCCTCTTAAGTGCTGGGATTAAATGCATGAGTCACCATGCCAGGCAACATTTTTAAAAGATTTAATTAAAGAGTCATAAGTGTAGTTTCATATCTGTAATTCCAACATTTGGGCTTTGGAGGCAGGAAGATGAAGGCACAGGCAACCTCCAGGCAACATACACCAGCAACACACACATAAACACACACACACACACACACACACACACACACACACACACACACACACAGACACGCGCGCGCGCGCGAGCACACGTGCAGCGTGCTGTGAGGGATACATGTAGAACTCAGAGGGCAACTTTATTAAGTTGGTTCTCTCCTTTTACCTTTACATGGGTTCTGAGGGTTGAACTCTGGTCTTTTGGCAAACACTTTTACCCACTGAGTCATCTCATCCCTTCCCACACATTGAAAAAGAAGTGTGTGTGTGTGTGTGTGTGTGTGTGTGTGTGTGTGTGTGTTTGTTTGTTTTTCAAGACAGGGTTTCTATGTATAGCCTTGGCTGTCCTGGACTCATTTTGTAGACCAGGCTGGCCTCGAACTCACAGCGATCCGCCTGCCTCTGCCTCCTAAGTGCTGGGATTAAAGGTGTGCGTCACCACGCCCAGCATGTTTCACTATCTAAGACCTCCCTGCTGATCTGCAATGACCCAGAACTAGAAGCCAGGTCTCCTGCAGAGGCTACGTTCCTTCCTCACGTCCTCTCTAAGCCGCACCCCTCCTCAGTCTCTTCACCTTTCTGAGGGAACTCTTCCTCTGGTGATTACTCAATAAAGGCCTCAGGGTAGGCTTGCCTGCAGGATAGAGGGAACAGGTCTTCAGAGAAATGGAGAGAGCCAGACAGGCGTCCGGCAGAGAGGAACCCAGACCTAAATGCTTCATACTGCTTCCCCTGACACTTCCATCCCAAAGGGGAAGGACTTCCGCATGCATCCAAGTGAATTCCGCAAAAGGCACACATCGCCAACTCACTGGAGAAGGACTCGACTCCAGCTGAGTCAGTGTTGGCATCCACCCAGCTCAGAGATAAGGTCAGTTATTTCCAATTGTGTCCCAAGGGAAGCCCAAGGTGTCACCAGTGATTATCCTGGAAATCCCCCAACAAGCAGGGTGGGGCTGGGAGCAAGCATGCACATCAGTGTGTTTCCCTTGTTAGCACTGGCCTTCCCTGCTTGGCTTCTGCGCAGAGGCTTGCTCTGGGCCCCATAACTGCCAGGATACCCTGCGTCACCTAAAATCCTCTTCTCTATGGCAGTAAGTCTTCAGCTGTATTGCTCTTGGACAGTGTATCCTTCTTGGGGATGGCAAGCAATTGTTTCTTTGTTTTTGTTTTTTCTTTTTGTTGTTGTTGTTTTGGTTTTTAAAAAAGATTTATTTATTATTTATTATTATGTATACAGTGCTCTCCTTCAGGCCAGAAGAGGGCACCAGATCTCATTACAGATGATTGTGAGCCACCACGTGGTTGCTGGGAATTGAACTCAGGACCTCTTGAAGAGCAGACAGTGCTCTTAACCACTGAACCATCTCTCCAGCCGGTTTTTCTCATTCTTAAGGAGGCAGCCAATTATGGATTTTTATAAATAGGATTCTGAAACATGCCATTTGAGCCAGGCCTGCTCTCATCCAGTTACAAACAAAATACAATGCCACAGTCTTGCAGAGAGTGTTGACCAGGGTCTCAGAGTAGCTCATGAGCCAGCGTTTTCTGAGTATTAGAAGGTTTGGTATGTCACAGGATGATAACAAAGGGATGAAGATATAAAAGGATTCCTCAAGTGGGGCCTAATTTTGTTCTGGCTATATTAAACTGTATCTTAGGATTTTATTGCTGTGAAGAGGCACCATGACCACGGCATAAAGGAGAACACTTAATTGGGGCTGCCTTATAGGTTCAGGGGTTTAGTTTATTATTGTCTTGGTGGGAAGCATGGCGACACGCAGGCAGACATAGTACCTGAGAAGCAGCTGAGAGCTCTACATCTGCATCCAGCAGGCAGCAGGAAGAGAGAGTGACTCTGGGCCTGACTTGGGCTTATGAATCGCAAAGCCTCAATGACACACACGCCTACTCCAAGCGGGCCACGCCCACTCCAAGCGGGCCGCACCTCCTTTAGCGCCGCTGCTTGTGAGCCTTTGGGGACCTTTTTCATTCATCAACAACTGTAGGGGCTACCAGGGTCTGCCCTGGCTTCTACTCCAGTAAATAGAAATCGGACCTGCCCAGGCTCACAGCAGAGGGACAGAGCAAGCTGTCTGAACGTAGCAGAGCTGAGAGAAAGCAGCTGGTGTGAATCACCCACAGTGAAAACTCCTACGGTAGAAGGGCTGAGCACAGGAGCCTGGTGGGAACTAGGGGACAACACACTTATAGCATCGATCCTTCCAGAGGTGTAAGGGAGGCCACTTCCACCTCATGAGGGTCCATGGCTTTTGACTTGGACACAATCAGTATGCCCTTCCCTTGTTCCCCTTTGGAATTCAACCTTGGGACTTTTTTGGATTCTGGCTGGCCCGGATACAGGAAATACAGTGTGTGCACGGTATCGTAGACTGAGCCTGCGGTTTACTCATACCTCTGGTGCTTTAGCAATACCACCAACAACTCGAAACCAGGACGGAGCCTTCATTACCCTGGTGTGACTCACTGTAATGTTAACCACTGATCTTGTTACTGAATATAGTTGTCATACTGGACAGCTATTAACTTGACACAGATCTAGAGTAATTTAAGAACCTCAGCTGAAGAACTGTCTCAGTCAGACTGGCCTGTGGGCATGGCTGTGGGGCATTCTCATAACTGGTAATGGATGTAGGAGGACCCATCCTGCCGTGTGCAATGCCATTCCTGGGCAGGTGGGCCTGGAGAATATACATATATACACATATGTACACACACACACACACACACACACACACACACACACACACACACACATATATACATACATATTTTAATGAGAAAAGGCCAGTGAGCAGCCTTCATTGCTCTGCTTTCATTCCTGCCCTCCTGGTTCTTGCCTCACCTGAGCTGCATTTGATCAGTGTTTCTATCACAGTAACAGGAAAGCAAATGAAAGCAGTTGTCAATCATTTATTTTTTATTATTTTTATTTATTTATTTGTTGTTGTTGTTTTTTTTCCGAGACAGGGTTTCTCTGTATAGCGTTGGCTGTCCTGGTCCTCCTTTGTAGACCAGGCTGGCCTCAAACTCACAGTGATCCGCCTGCCTCTGCCTCCCGAGTGCTGGGACTAAAGGCGTGCACCACCACGGCCAGCTGTCAATCATTTATTCATTGAACAAGCATTACAGAAAGCCTATAATGCTGACAGACACTGTCTCTGATGAGTAGTGAGCCATACAAAGTCCAAGAAAGGCAAACAAGATGTAGTATGTTATTTTCCTTGTTGCTGTGGCAAATACCTTCGCAAATGCTACTTGAGGAAGGAAGGGTTTATTGTGGCTCAGAGTTCAAGGGTGCACAGTCCGGCATGGAGAGGGCGTCATGGCACCAGGAGCATGGGTAGCTGGCCATGTTGCATCCCCAGTCAGGAAGCAAAGAGAGGTGAATGAGGGTGCTGAGCCGCCTTTCTTGTTTTTATTCATTTTGGCACTTAGAATGGATCTTCAAGAAAGAATAAGCAGGCTACCAAGATGAGACTTGATAGCCTATGACTATATAGTGGAGGAGAAGGTCCCCCTTGGTCTTAGACCTAGGAGAGGGGAATAGGGTGAAAGCAGGAGGGAGGGAGCAATGGGAGGATACAAGTGATGGGATAACAATTGAATTGTAATCTGAATAAATTAATAAAATTAAAATAAAATAAGTAGTAGAGCGCACCACCCCCCCAAAGGAATGGGTCTTCTTGTCTGAATTAAACTAATGTGGAAAAGCTCTTGTAGACAAGCTGTGATGGTGTTAAACATTGCAGTATGTCGCAATAGTGTTATGCTCTAGGTAGGAGAAGGTCATGGTAAAGGGATGAGGAATTAATGAGGGGTGGTGGGTGGGGCTGTAATTTTATAGAGGCATAAAAGGACTCTGGGAAGGAAACTTTTGAGTGAAGACAGATGAGGTGGAGGAGTGAGTCACAGGCCATGTGAGCCCCAGTGAGGGGTTTGTGTGGTCAACAATTCTACCTGTAAGTAATCCCTGTATTTTACACTTGA